>NW_011364631.1:4556-9640 GCF_000735185.1 Notothenia coriiceps
GAGAATAAAGTCGTAATAATTACGAGATAAGGGGGGGAGGGGGGGTTCCCGTAATGTTACGTGGAGAATAAAGTAATAATTACGAAGATTAAAGTCGTAGTTTCATAAGTGACTTGAGAAGCGGACTTGGAGGAGATTGTCTCCGTTCTGCAGGAGGAAACGGCTGGATCTGGCCGACTACATTATATTACATTGCATTTAGCTGACGCTTTTATCCAAAGCTACTTACAATAAGTGCATTCGACCAAGAAGATACAAACTTGAAGAAAACAGAATCATACAAGTACATCAGGTTTCATAGAGCTAAAACATTTCAAGTGCTACTCAACTGCTTCAGATAAGCCAGTCCTGTATTAGTATATAAGTGCTTTGTTAGCAATTCTTTGTTAGTAATTATATCGCTCGAAGTGGAGTCAAAAGAGATGAGTTTTCAGTCTGCGCCGGAAGATGTGTAAGCTTTCTGCTGTCCTGATTTCAATGAGGAGCTCATTCCGATTCCACTACAAGCAGTGGCGTTTTCTCCTGGAGGCCTGTTAAGTGTAAGTATTAATATGTCTGCATGTAACTGCACTATAACTGTTCCACAGTAAGAGGGCGCTATAGGCGTAAGGAGGCGCAGCTATTGTAGCTGACGTCAGGTATCAGATATAAGGGATTGTTCCCTCCCCTTCTATCTCTCTCTCTCTAGCTCTCATGGAGAGCAGGTCAAGTGGTGCAATGCACATATGAAAATAAACCACGCCAGTTAAGGCTAAAGAAGACCTCGTCGTCATGACCAGTTTATTGCTATTCATGTGACTCTGTCAACAAGGCCAAGGGAAGCCAGGCTTCCCCTGTTTTTTTGGATTGTAGTTATAATTTTAATAAATAAATAAAAACACCGTCTCTCCCCCATTCTCATTGAGTATTTTACAAAGAGTGAAACAGCGCCCCTCTAGATGTTATGGTGAAACAGTAGATTGCACTCTCTGTTGCGAGAGGAGGCCAGCCGAAATTGGCTTCCCTTGGTGAAAAAAAATGGAGGGATTGACCAATCAGACAAGGCTCAGGTCATGCCCCTGCCAACCTGTGATTGGTCAGGGCCATGCCAAGGGAAGCCAGAGGCGGCTGGCTTCCCTTGCCTCACAATCCAATCAAATCGCATCAATTTAGTGTTGCAGTGACGCGTCCTAAAACCCGGAAGTAAGCTGCGCCCTTTTTCCCATGGTTTCCCTCGACAAAAAACAATGGGATTTCTCCACAGGGTTTTGGAAAATAGCTCAAAAATAAGGTCAGTGGAGAAACAAACCTGTTTGATAAATGCACGTTTTGTTCAGCCTGATAATATCCACATGTCTACTTTTATAATTTTCGAATCATAAATCTAATCGATAGAAGATAGATAGCGCCACTGCACCACTCTCACCGCCGTTAGAAAGTAGCAAGCAACTGAAGCAAGTGCAATTATGGAGGGTGGAGATTTGGAGTATTTAATCAAAAATAATTGTACTAAACTTCCCCTACAGCAGCAACAACAAATACAATCTGATGACAGGCCAATGCCCAAAGTGGAGCTGTGTACAGCGAGGAAAAAAGGAGCGAATCAGACGTAAAACGTTAAAGGTCTCCTGATTTAGTTTGTGAATTAATTAGTTTCGGCTGGAGAGTGCGTGCGGACCTCTCGATTCATTCATTCATTCATGATAATCTGATGCTGATGTGCCAAAAGATTAAGTATTTCGTTATTTGAGAAACCTAAACTAAAGTACTGCTTCACAAGATGCTCCACATTCCTCATTGTATTGCAGTACGCTGCTGATGTCTGCTTCTCAAGTCACTTGTGAAACTACGACTTTAATCTCGTAATTATGACTTTATTCTCATAACATTACGACTTTACTCTCGTAATATTACGACTTTATTCTCGTAACTATGACTTTATTCTCGAATTATTACGACTTTATTCTCGAAAGTTTTTTTTCTCTAAGTGTGGCCCTAATAGCCTACTCCGTCGTACGGAACTATATCGGAACTAGTGGGAAAAGTACTGCGGTGTGAACGCGGCTATTGATACATAACAGCTGTAGTCATCTGCCATTCATTAAGACAATTACAGGGTGTTGTGTGGTCAATATTTCCAGCTTCGTGTGTGTGTGTGTGTGTGTGTGTGTGTGTGTGTGTGTGTGTGTGTGTTAAATACATGAACATTAACATTTTAAAGCAAATGTTCTGTGCACAAAGATATCAAGTGTAGAGAAGAAAGCAATGGGAAAGATTCAGATAATAATATCGATAGACTGTTTCCATGGAGATGGACATCTGGCAACCACATCCTCCTCGGACAACTGTTACTGTTATACCGACAAATGTACATGTACACCTAAAATGTATTTGATTAAGCATTCCTTTGTAGTGTGTAATATAACAGTAATTAAATTGACTTTTCTTATAGATTAAGAGTTTAAGGACGACAACATTAATACCTTCAGTTGATCCACTTTAATTCTGTGCTCTGTTATAGATGACCTGGTTTACTCCTGTTCTCTGTCTCAGGAGTGCATGGTGGATGAGGACTGTGGGGCCCTTAAATACTGCCTGTATGGGATCCAGAGCTCTAAGTGCCTCCCCTGCATCCCCACAGATATGGTGAGCACTCAAACGTGTTGTTTATGTGTTGAGCTAACGGTTCTATACAACACCCTATGCATTTACATAGCAGCAAACAAATATATGTCATGTAAAGATGTAAAACACTGATAAAAGTGAACCGTTGATTTCAATGAAGTGTATTATGACAACAGCTTTCCTATAACTCTGATAACATAATAGACTAAATTAAAGTCAACGTTTCAGTTTCTTCAGTGTAATGTCTACCTGAGCAGTGTGTTATAATCTGAGTGTTAATGTAGCCAGTCCAGCCTCACATGCATGTTAGTGCATGTGGCTCTCTGTGTGTGTTCCAATGGTTAGATCATTATAACATGGTCAACTGTACAAGACAGCCGAAATACAACATCCAATAAAACACATCAATGTTTAAAAGCTACAAGGTGCCTTTTGCTGGAAATATTCAAAAGGATCAGTGAAGATTTATGATGGTACAGAAATACTTTTACCGTGTATTTGTGTTACAATCTGCATATCTGTGTGTGTGCCAACTCAGCCCTGCACTAAGGATGAGGAGTGTTGCTCAGATCAGATGTGTGTGTGGGGCCAGTGTACAGTGAACGCCACCTCCGGAGAAGAGGGGACCATCTGTCAGGGTCAGAGCGACTGCAGCCCCCCCCTCTGCTGCGCCTTCCAGAGAGGTGAGTCCTTTCAGAGGCCCCACAGAGGAGCATTCACCTGGTTCTCAGGAGCCCTTCTTCAACCTCTGGTGGTTGTTTTTTAGTGCTCAGAATAAAACTATAATTTGATAGCTGTCTATCAAATTGTAGTTTTCATATAAGTTATTTCTTCACTGTTTTGTAACTGTACATTCCCTAAAACCACTCAAATATTGCTTCACCTGACCTGTGGTCTGAGTCAGGGGTTATAATTACAGTTTACCAAGTACATGTGAGCAAATACATCGTCACTGTCCCTGTCAACGTTTATATTCAACATGAATACAAAATGCTGCGGGGTATTTTGAATTATAATGTGAAATACATGTCTTTATGTGTCTTGGCTTTAATATTGGATGCCCTTTTTTCAGATTTTCACTCTGTTTTATCGTTGACATACACCATATATTTTATTTTTCAACAGCACTGTTGCCTCTGCTATTGCTTCTTATGACCAATTTGCCAAGGCATTCTGCCCCTAATTTATTTGTTATTTTGTCTGTCTGACTTTTTGTCTGACTGCCTTTTGTTTTTGTTTGTTTTTACTCCTGTTTTTCTCTGTAAAGCGACCGTGGGTCCCATGAAAGGCGCTATATAAATCTAAGCTATTATGACCTTTTTTTATTACATTGCTTGAAAATGTTCCACACCATTTTATTGCTACTACTTCTGTTTGATTTCTATCTCCACCTACTGTACAAGTCAATGGAACCTCTGGAGATGCTATTAGTATAGTGGCCGATTATGCATAACACAATGTTCAAAGGCCACTTATCCTACAAGACAAATTTGAGTGCTGATTCGGTTGAACTTAAGAAATCCAAATACCTTCAATCGTTCCATTCAAAGAGCTTTATTCAATAGTTAATTTGATCAGTTGGTAGCCCACTACCGCATTACAACTTTTGCACGGCATTTAAATAAATGAACACAAACAAAACCAACAGGCGTGCTGTTGTGAGGTCAAAAAGGTTTTCCGACCTTCCCTACAGACTTCCTGCTGTGTGACGCTGGGAGCCTCATTTATAGTCTGCTTTCTATAAACAATACCACACATAAACCTAGAGCAATCCATAGACAAAACAAAACTACACAAAAACGCTATAATAATATTTCATAGTTATTCAGTTCATTCAAGTTAAATTAGAAGAATATGCAATTGGCTCACCAAAACATGAATAATTACAATAAATAATATGCCTAAATGACTCATTAATTTCCGGTACATACTTATAAAGCTGGAAGAATTATGATTACTCAAATGATTTCCAAACAAAATATGGCTAATATTTGCATTATTATACTGTTAGACCCTTTACAATCAACATTTGCATTTAACTATTGGGGAGGAATCCACCTACACCCAACACTGTAAAAACTGTTGCTTTGGTAAAACTTAAAAAATATGTGTCAAGTGGTTCCAAGCAAGTTTAAGAGTTTAGTCAACTTTTACATTTTTTGAGTTGGTGAAATGTACTTTTTTTAGTTCTCTTCTACTCAAGAATGTGTTTGTCAAGCTGACAATTGAGCGGCCCGACCAAGCAAGGAGGCAGAGGCAGAACGTCCAAAAATATAACCCGGTGTGGGCATTTATTAAATCATAAACATCATTCACAGCCTCAATCCGGCTGAACATGTGCAACCACAACCACAACCACAGGGATTTTACACCACACTCCCTGCCTCCTAACAGACAGGGAAACAGAGCCTAAATACACACCCACTAATCAGCAATTAGACACAGGTGAGGGGGGAGCAATTAGACACAGGTGTGGGGGG
>NW_011364632.1:0-2095 GCF_000735185.1 Notothenia coriiceps
GAGGGCACGAGATAAGTGTGTGCACCGATGGAAGGCCATCCAGTTACTTTAGCCGGGCCGGCTCAGATCGTACTTTTTACAGAACGGCTTCCAACGATGACATTTTTTAATGTATTTTTTGTCAAAGCATTTAATGTATTCATTGCTATCGGGATGTTAAGAGCATTCCATGGAATATAACAAAAAGTGTTTCTGAAATAAATGACATACCCCACCTTTAAGCTAATACTCAAAATGTGCATGCACCATGACCTGGTATACTAAGACAGAGGAGAGTCTCCATCCAACAAAAAGCTTTCTAGTGGCTTTTCTAATCACAACTAAAGTCCAGATTTGAAGATGTCTTCTTCGTCTAAGACTCGTACAATCGAGCCCCAAATCTCCTAAAAACCCATATCCTGTCAGTCTAAAGCTCAGCAACAAAAGAGCACTGATTGTTTACAAGGTACTGCGGTTAGCTATAGCTAAGTGATTGACATTATCTGGATCAGATTCAAAAGGTAAATGACAAGATGCTATAAAAACAGCAGAGAAAGACCCGCAAACCAACGCTATAAAAGCTATCTTTAGAAACACAACCAGTAAAAGTAATTCTCCTTCTGTTCAGATTCACTTACGCAGGAGTCGGTCTCCTCTCGACTGAAAAATCTAATCAACTCTGAGGAAGAATCATGGATTGTTTTTTTAAGCTTTTTGAGAAGCTTTTTAATGGATGATTAGGATGAGTTACGTAGAAATGATCTTTATTAGAGAGACAGACGGACATACAGAGACAGCCCTAATATGGCTCATATCGTCTGTATAAGAACATCTCAACTCTTGTTCAAGGTTAGTTTATTTAGCACATTTTAAGACACAGAGGCAATTCAAAGTGCTTCACATACTGTAGGCATTAAACACGTAATAATTAAAAAACAAAACAAACAAACAAAAACTAAAAAAGACAATTCATAAAAGCCACTGTTTTGAGATGGAAGAAGATCCTGTGAAAAAGTAGGAATAATATTATCTTGAAACACGCATAACAAGTCCTGAAAAGCAAATGTTACTTGGTTTAGAAGTACAGAAGTATTATGCAGAATGTATTAAAGGAAAATGACTTGTTTGGCAAATTGGCTCTTTGGATCACGACCAAATACATGATTAATGTTGGAGTTTGTCAATGTAGAGCCAATTAAAGTACTTTTTTTTAAAACAGGGTAAATTAGAACGCTGTACATCATTACATTGTAAGAATAGCATGATTTTTGAATAACTAAAGTACATATTTCGAGTCAAAAGTATAATATGTGTCTCCAAATTGTTGTGAATTAAAAATGTATTTAGCTTAAAATGGAAATGCTAATTTATTTGTTGACGTCCTGTCTTTCTTCTTCTGCTGTTCCCTTTAGTGTTTACTTCCTCTCTGTCTTATTCTGCTGTTCCCTTTAGTGTTTACTTCCTCTCTCTCTTCTTCTCTTCTTCTGCTGTTACCTTTAGTGTTTACTTCCTGTCTGTCTTCTTCTGCTGTTCCCTTTAGTGTTTACTTCCTGTCTGTCTTCTTCTGCTGTTCCCTTTAGTGTTTACTTCCTCTCTGTCTTCTTCTGCTGTTCCCTTTAGTGTTTACTTCCTGTCTGTCTTCTTCTGCTGTTCCCGTTAGTGTTTACTTCCTTTGCATCTTCTTCTGCTGTTCCCGTTAGTGTTTACTTCCTGTCTATCTTCTTCTGCTGTTCCCGTTAGTGTTTACTTCCTGTCTGTCTTCTTCTGCTGTTCCCGTTAGTGTTTACTTCCTTTGCATCTTCTTCTGCTGTTCCCGTTAGTGTTTACTTCCTGTCTGTCTTCTTCTGCTGTTCCCTTTAGTGTTTACTCCCTATCTTCTTCTGCTGTTCCCTTTAGTGTTTACTTCCTCTCTGTCTTCTTCTGCTGTTACCTTTAGTGTTTACTTCCTGTCTGTCTTCTTCTGCTGTTCCCGTTAGTGTTTACTTCCTTTGCATCTTCTTCTGCTGTTCCCGTTAGTGTTTACTTCCTGTCTGTCTTCTTCTGCTGTTCCCTTTAGTGTTTACCTCCTGTCTGTCTTCTTCTGTTGTTCCCTTTAGTGTTTACTTTCTCTCTGTCT
>NW_011364633.1:0-3284 GCF_000735185.1 Notothenia coriiceps
GGTGGCAGCATACGCCGTGAAGTTGTTTGCGGCCTGCCAGTAAACCCTGCCTACAAAGAGACTACGATATAGGGAAGCACAGGATCACATACGGGGTATCAAAATAATCTGTAACACTTAACCTCCTGACTGAGAAATGCACATGATTGCTGACAAACCTTCTTAAGAGCATTGGTTATGTTCACCCTAAAATCAGAATAACAATGTCCATGTTCAGAAAATGGGACCATCCAGGGCGCAAGTGAACAACCATTGGCATTCTCCAAGTGCCATTATAGTTTGTGTAATGGATTCATTAAGATGTCAGAGGTACATGTAGAGCATTTCTCTGAAGCGTGGCTATAATCAAAGCTTCAAACTGATCACAGGTCAGGCAATCAATGTAAGATTGCTGCATCAAAATACACATGGCTGTCAGGGAGCAATTACCAAAATAATATGTGATGATAAGAACACGGCCGATCATTTACAGAGCTGACATTAAATACAGTAAATTTAGGGTGAGATGAGTAGGGCCTCGAGCACCAAACCTGTGTCTATTAACCTTTGAAGAAGAGTACAGTATGCATGAAAGCAGAGAGAAAGAGAGTGAACCTACGGATAAAACATAATGTCCAGAGAAGTGAATGGATGTTTTCCAAACTCAAAGTCTGACTCACAATGTCACGTCACAGCATGCACCTGCATCTTAAACAAATGGAAAATGACGAACAAAGGCAGTGTTGTTTCTTTGATGACTTGAAGCGCATAGTTTCTACTTTGAGGATTTACTGGAACCGTTGGGTGAGGGAAGCAGCTGCAGTCGGTCTTCATCGATACCGCCCGGATGCTACGCTAACAAAATGATCAATAGAGCATCTGAGCAGCTGCTATAATCCTCAGCGGACCCTCATACAAGTCAGCTTTGCAACGTCCGTATTACATACTATGGGGATTGTCAAAGAATATTTCTGTCTTTACTTCTAGACATTTAACCTATTCTGTGTGTTGACATTTACGACCCACCCTGTTTCTAATCGCCCGTAAGGAATGTGATAATGCAGTCGTATGTTGATACTACCAGGTTTTATGGCCTGACCTGGCGGGCACAGGGGGGGTTTACGACTGTGAGAACGCTGACATCACCACAGATGTGAGAGACACCTCCTGTGTCTCCAGGTGTTTACGCCCATCCCCGATATGTGGATTTGACTCTCTGTAAACTAGTTAAAGGGTCTACCAAGATGCGAGGCTGATCAGATTTGACATGACAACCCACCCGTGCAGTCAGAACCTTTGACTGTGTGACTTGTGATGTGAATTTCTCCGGCTGATACTTCCATTAAAGATCCGTGTTTGACATCAGAACTCCTGCTCGTCCCGTGTCTCCTTCATGAGTCGGTGACTCCCACTGCATTGCTACACAGAAGTTTCCTCCACAGGGATGTGTCCATTTTCATCTACACTGCACAAAAAGTCTACAAACAGTTCTGTCTTTACTATGGTTACACCATGAAAGCATTCCTTATACTATCAAATTATATAGACAGACACTCAATTCTTTATTAGGGTGATGGCACTTATCCAGGAATGGTCACATTTAGAGCAGGCAAAGTAACTAACAGCGAGTTCTTTCATCCCTTACTTTGGCAATAAAGCACTTTGCATATATAGAAGGGTGCAGGAATGAGTCCTAAAACCCAGAATGAGTCAGCATTTCAGCACCTCCAGTTCGCTTGTCTGAAAGTCAATCGCTTCTGGAATGAGTTTTTGATTAAATGCCAGAAATAAGATCTAAGGTTGAAACAAGCTTGAGCTTTCTTTTTTACATGTTGTTCTATGAAAAAACAAAACAAGGGTGGGGTAAATGGTGATGTTCATTTGATGAGAACAATTGCAACAATTCTCATCATTTGATTATAATCTAGGACCAACAAGCCTCATCGTGAAAAGTCCTTTCCCTTAAAGTGCTTCAGAAGTAAGCACTTTATATATATTTTTATTTATAAAAACAATAAGTGGATGATTTACATGCCTACCAAACGTATTGTCTACAATCATTCAGAGTTTGGCACTTCTCTGTTCATTTGCCCAGAATACTTTTATGTCTTGCACCACAGAAATGCCTCCAAAGTGCTGCTGTGTCTGACAGTTAGGAAGACCCTTGGTACTACATTTAGAGAAACGGCACAAATAGTGCCGCCTTAGGAGTACAGCCGAGCACAAAGCCTTAAAAGCGATTTGTATTATTTTCGTTGTGTTTTATGCCGTCGCTTCTGGCCGGCTGTAATATCTTAGAAAAAGTTGCATCTGGGTGTACAACGCTGGCTTAGACCGTTTGGCAGGAAGTCCCAATGATAACTAACTCTGAGGTGGATGGTAGTGCTGGTTAAAGGTGGGGTAGGTAATTCACTTCAGAAACACTTTTTGTTATATTCCATGGAATGCTCTTCACATCCCGATAGCAATGAATACATTAAATGCTTTGAGAATAAATATATACAAATATTTTATCTGTGGAAGCCGTGGTGCTGTAAAAAGCACGACCAATCATCTGAGCCGGCCCCGGCTAAAATAACTGGATGGCCTACCCGCCTGTCAGCCTCATTGGTCATGTGCGCGTTCGTGTGTGTTGGAGGAGGGGCTCTGTAAGGAAGCTCGAGCTGGTTTCTCCATTCTTACCTACCCTACCTTTAACGGAGCTATTGAGGCACTAATGAACTTCCGTAGAGTATTTCTTGACATGAAGTATGACACCTGACATTTCCCTGTGTTTTAAAAAAATATATTTCTGTGGTAAATTATTGCCTTTTCTTTCTTATGTTATTGTAGTGTGCTTGTATTACATGTACAGCACTTTGGCTCAACCAAAAATCGTTTTTAAATGTGCTCTATGAATAAAACTTGATTTGATTTGATATCTTAGAACAGCAAACTCACTAGAAATGTTTAAAAGAAAATCAAAAACCTATCTTTTTAATATGGCTTTTAATTTGGGTTAACTTTCAATTCTCACATTGTCCATGTTTTACTGTATTTGTATCCATTTTGCTTTTTTAAATTGTTTTATTTTAACATATTATCACTGTATATGTTTTATCTTGTTCTGTATTTATTTAAATATTATTTAAATATTGTAGTTATGTTTTCTGTAACGCACTTTGGGCTGCTTTGTGCATGAAAGGGGCTATACAAATAAAGTGTATTATTATATTACATTAAATTACATGTCACTTGTTAGACGCTTTTATCCAAAGCGACTTACATACTTAATACTGTGAGCAATTTGGGGTGAAGTGTCTTGC
>NW_011364634.1:0-1485 GCF_000735185.1 Notothenia coriiceps
ACACACACACAGACACACACAGACACACACACACACACACACACACACACACACACACACACACTCTCTCTCAGCGACGAAACTGTGAGCCTCGCAGATGGGGGTGCTGCAGCCCCCTCAGCATCCCCCCTCTTCCGGCGTCCATTCGCGATGTCTCGCTGTCTCGCAGACCCCACGCAGCAAGCAGGAAATGCACCCAGCTCACACTGTCCGCTCCTCGCAGCAGCGAGCCGCGCAACGTCCCGCCAACGCAGCATTCTCACCTGTTTGTCATTACTGGTGTTGCTAACGCCATTGTAACACATAATCAGTGATGTTCCACTGTAACGGTGGTGGACTCATCAGAACAGAGTGGGCGAGCTGACCAATCAGAGCACAGTGGGCTCATAGGGAGGGGGTGGGGCGGGGGGGGGCAGGAGCTCCAACAAGCCGTTTAGGACAGAGAGTGAATACACATACTATACAGAGATGCTGTATGAGAAACCGACGTGATTTGGGAAAATTGCACAATGTAAATCTATTCTAGTAGACCTCAACAATGGAATTATGATCAGTAGAAATTACATGGGACCTTTAAGTAAAATGTTGAGGTACTTGTACTTTACTTGAGTATTTCCGTTTTATACAACGTTGTACTTCTACTCCGATGCATTTCAAAGGGAAATAATGTAACTTTACTCCACTGCATTTATTTAACAGCTTTAGCTACTTTAAACAAAATGCATCACTAAAACTAGTGGACTCTTTAAGAGTACTGAATTGAATTTCTTTTAAGTAAATCAGAACTTTGTTTGTCAACAACATTACATTTCTACTTGATGCAAAAATATCATCTAGAAATGTAATATATAATCATATAAAACACACACAAAGGCAATTTTTCTGCACAATGATTAATTTTTCTTGTTAAACTTAAGTACATTTTGCTAATAGTAATTTTACTTAAGTAAGATTTTGAATGCAGGAATTTTGGTTTTAATGAAATATTTTGACAATAATGTATTGGTACTTTTACTCAAGTAAAGCCTCTGGATACTTCTTCAACCCCTGCTTATTATGAATGAATAAATACCTCCTTAACGCTGCAGTTAAGTTGTGGTCCAGCATGATCACTTAGAAATGTACATGTGCAATGTCACTGCATCATTTTCTGTGTACTTCTAAAGGATATCAGAAAATAGTTTAATAGGATATAATGATTAGGTAGTAGGCTACAGACTTGATTTTTGTATTAATTGCTAGTAACATGCTTATTAGTTAATTAAATTAAGTATTTTCTTTGGATAAAACTAATTGTAGGCCAATAATATTGTTGGTATCACTTTATTTTATGATACAATACTTTGCTCGTAGTTAAAACCATTGGTGGAAAGTATGTCACATTATTTATTCAACTTCTGTATTTAAACATAATAGTGTATTTCACTGTTTTGCTACTCTATACTTTTACCCCACAACATTCATTTTACAGCTTCAGTAACATAG
>NW_011364635.1:0-3525 GCF_000735185.1 Notothenia coriiceps
GTTTTATTTATGTTAAAGGTCACTTTGAATGATTTTAAACTAATGATAATGTAGAAAAACTAATATTTTAAATTCGGGACGGTCCACATTAATTTCGGGACGGCTTAGATTGTATTTCGGGACGGTTCCGGGAGGATGGTGAAAGAAGTTAGTCGAGAGCCCTGAGTTCAATTTTGATGACCATCATCAGTTTAAACTTGTTTCAAAAGCATAGGCTACTGTAGTTCTGCCTTGCATGGCACAAACAATGTTGAGGATGTGGGTTTATTCCCATGGACTACATTTTACTGAAAATGTATGCACTGTACTTCACTTTACTTAAAAGTGGATGCTGAGAAGCATACAGTATATTACTGCACTTTTTGGGGTATTATATCTTTGGGTCGCGATTTATTGACGAAGGAATAAAGTGGGTCCTGAAGCAGACCAGAAATTGATTTCAGCGCGCCATGTTGAAGGACATCCCATTATATGTATTTCCGGCAACAGTGATGTTTAAAAGAGTCGTGACGCACGGCCGGACTTACAGTATCTCAGCTGTGAGGTCCGTGCAAAAAGCAGAGCAGTGTGTATAATACATATCACTCAGTATAACAGGCCTACATTACTTTTAAAAATATAATTAGATATTATAGATGTCTCCGCAATGTGGTCTCTTGTCTTCCTTGTATTATTTTTCATATCCACTAGATGGAGATCGGTAGGATTAAAGCACTGATATTCAGGATCTAGTAATCTTGAAAAGTAGTAATCTGGATCAGGGTGATCCTATCCTGAATTGCTTTGAAATACTGGGACAAAATCTGGCCGAGTTGTCTGATCCTGGATCACAAAAAATGGGATTTCAAAATCTGATCGGATCTGATTGAGATTAAAAGTTTTGAACTACTTGGCCCAGGTGCTTGACGACTCTCTCACAGGCATTTTGAGCCCTTATTGCAAACTTCTCAGTTCTGAAGAATTTGTCTGAAAAATATATTACAGTTTACAGCGTTTTAACAGGAGAAGAGAGGCGTTGGCAGATGGGGATTGTTTCAGAAAAATGGCAATTACAAGTTTTGGTGCCATCAAGATAACAAAGTGCCGTCCCGTTCCTGTTTATTATCAGCCCTTGCAGCCTCTGGCACTCAGTCAGTTAGTGTCTGAGGGTTTATGGCTTAAGGTTTTAGGGGGAACATTCTCTGTTTGGTTGAGGTTTCCCATAGTTCCCACTAAGATATGACAGTTAATCAGAACAACAGAAGCACAGCAAAGTTGCATCACACAGAATTCCTTCCCCTGATAATGATTTTCCTAATTCCGTTGAGACCAATGTCCAAAGAACAGAAAGTAAAAAAAACTCAGAAACACAAAGAAAATGAAAACACCAAACCAAAAGACAAACATTACAGTGATCCTGTGACACATTGAATGATGGTACTTTTGGGTTTGGTACTAAAAAACCTTTACATACCTTAATAAAGCTTTTCAAAACAATTAGTTAGTCTTATTTGCTTATACAAATCGATATGACAATATTTACGGACCCTATTAAGCACATTTCCTCTCATTCCAATAATATCACAGGCATGTCAAAACTCCCACCAAAGATGTACACACTCTAAGGGACAGTATGTCTGTTAAACTGCAGGTTTCAGTCTGCGGAGCGAAATTATATTACACATGGATGATTTTCCAATTTCCAATAAGACATCAAACAGAAAGCATATACTAAAACATATGTTGTGCTGACCACAGTTAATCATTATCGGATTTTTAATAAAGATTAATTCATGCAAACCCTGCAGAGCTGTTTCTACTGCCCCCCCAGACCGCACAGCTTCCTCAGTCATCTTTGTTAGGAGGTAGAGCTATAGTGGGCAGTGTATTGAAGAAGCAGTTTTTGTTATATTTGTTGAAGTATACATCTGGACAGCTATCAATAAATGAAACGCTCTTCCAAAAAAATGGAGTATCTGCAGGTGTAGCAGGATTCTAACAACTCTGTCCAATTATATAATTTGACCCCAAAGATCCTATTGCTTGGCCGACTTGCCTGTCCTCCTACAGCTACCTGTCTACACCCCATACTACCCCATGGCTACCTGCCTGCCTGTGTAAACATTCCTACATGGCTGCCTGTGCCCACTCAGACTTTGCACCTGGACTTTGCATGGACTTTGATCCATGATGATCATTTTGGGGGAGTGGCTTCGAGGGATGCTTGCAGGGGCGGACTGTCAGTGTTACCAACTTGACGATTTCCTCTCTAGATTTGGCGACTTCTGGAACTTGTTCTACTCTTAAACTGCATTCACATGATACATGGTCAAACGGCTCTGAGCTGAAGTTGCTGTTGTGATGCACAGCCAGTCAGATGACAGCTACATGTAGCAGCGCAAACAAATAAAACCCAACTGACTGTTTTCACCACAAAGCTCTGCGCCTAGCGGTGAGCAAAGAGCGATTTGCATATCATGTGAATGCAGCTTTATTATAAGAGTTGGCAACACTGGCTGTGTTTTAGGGTTGGGTCATTAAAACAATTTAGCTTACTCTTGGAGGCTTCTTCAAGACCCACTTTTTGAGAGAATAATTTGTTTAAATTGTTCTGAAAATTAGCGCGCACAAAGAAAAAGAAAGGTTTTTACAGTCTGAGGACAATTACTATTCACACTTTTTGGGTGTATTTCTGAACAATCAAGAATAACCTCAGGTTTGCAAACAAATTAAGATCATTGCCTCTGTGTGTTTATTGTGACCATCATGACATTCAACAATTCATTGATGAGAGTTGATAGGGTGCGATTCATACATTCCCATGGTCACATGACTGTAGGATTAGATCCAAGATTCAAAGGTTTTATTGTCACATGCACAGTAGCTACAGTGTGGTTATGGTGTTACGTCCCCAGCTCGCTTAGGATAAAAGGGAAGCAACACAAAACCAGGTGTTCTTGGTAAGAGGTTGATTTTAATAATAAACTCAAAATAAAGATGATATAACCAAAAATACAGGCTCTTAAAACCAGCTATCTGTTCACAATAACGCTACACAAAACGAAGGCCACAGATTATCACATTCATAGTGCACTATGGGCACTTAAGGCTAAAATAGTGAGGCGTCTCGCACAAGTTCGACGCCGTCACAAATCACAGAATACACACAAAACACACTTAAGCACACACCCTAACTAACCACTCTAGCAGAACTAGCACAGAGCTACACAGAACTGACACAGAACGTAAGGAGAGCACCGAGAGACGTCTGTTGGAGCAGAGGTCACACTCTGGCGGTGGCTCTGAGGCCCCCCTCCTGCTCCGCGTGTCCTTTTGAGTTGTCTTAAAAGAAGGAAAACTCAAAGCACCAGAATTATGGTTAAACAATAATCTGTTTTAATGGTAAAATACAACGCAAATACAGAGCACTCTGCAACAGCAGTTTCAAAATGCAGAGTACTCAGTGCTCAAGTTCTACCACCGCGTGAGACACCTCTCAGGAACAGCCAGTCAGAACAAGAGCGTCGAGCATCAAAATGATCACAA
>NW_011364636.1:0-7001 GCF_000735185.1 Notothenia coriiceps
AGAACATTCACTACGTTTGATTGTTGCACCACCAGGTTTCTCTTTGGTCGGCCGGTTCTGTTAATCAATAAAAAAATGTGATCGCATCAATCACAGTAATAATCTTTGTTTAAATCTAAGTAGTATTTACTTGCCCCACTGTATCTACTTTCACCCTTGTTTAGTTTCTTGTTCTTACACCTTATCTCTTAGTCTTCATTGTGGACCCACAAGCCTTTCAAATGTCATGTTTTCAGAGCAGTGGTGAAGCTTCTTACCCTGAGTTTGAGCGGAGCGATGTTCTTCTGAGTTCCGCTCCACAGCTCCATCACCAGGTCACCGTAGCACTTGGCCATGTGACCTCGCATCCCGATGGGGTTGGTTCTGTAAACGCACCAACACGGGCCATTTAGGGTGATAGGTTCAGGATCATGATGGGAACATTCAGACCAGAGTGCTACCTACCTGTTGAGCTCATAGAGGTGTCTCCCTGAGATGAAGTAGTCTGTCAGAGGCTTGGTGTTGCTCACACACTGGATACTGGAGTTCATGAAGCAGGTGTTGCCAAGGTTACTGAGGCCTGTGGCTCCTTTCTCTGTGGGAACTGGGAGGGGAAACAAAGACAAGCTTTCTATACTGACCTCATACTATAAAGTTATAATTGTTGCTAGAGGGAATCAGAGACAATATTGTTATATACTATGTTGGCACATGTGAGACAACGAGTGTGTTTGTGTGGGATATGTTTCTGCAACACTAAGAGATGGATAGACTTAAATATGATGTCTATGTAACCCTTAAAGGTAAACATTAATATTAAAACTAACTACGTTAAATACTAATAACAATGGTTTATTGTTTGCCCAAACCATGCAGTTAAAGGAATTAAATATATTTGGTTTGAATGGATTATTTTTCCAACCAACAATCGTACGCATACTTTTTTAGCGATCTTTGATTCTGGATAAATGAAGGGAGGTAGCTTTCTTCCACAGACTGCTGACCTGTATGATGGCGAGTTTGTTATTTTAGCGGCTCTTGCATTATCTGTTTAGTAATCCTTTTTTGGGTTTCAGGAGGAATGGCTTTGGATAAAAACCAAGATTAAGAATGGCGACTGTCAATCAAATGCGAAACATTAGCTCAATTTGTGGAACAAATGATTAAAATGCTATGCAGTCCAGCACAAAAAGGGACACTTGGTCACCCAACTTGCCTCCAACTATATCATACAAAGAGTAGGTTTGTGAGGATGGAAAGATTTCCCTTCATATGTATTTTGCAGAGTCTGCACTACAGTTCATATCCACCATTCATAGCAGGTCAATATTTGACAAAACTAACAATTTCTCATTTACAAAAGCACAATAAGCTCCTCCAGCAGTGGCGGCTGGTGGAAAATATTTTTGGTGGGGCTGTTGATATAGTGAGTAAAACAATTTTTTGGGGGAGAAATCACCCCTTAAATTGGGACTTCTGGTGATGTCTTTTATTTTGAAACTCTACATCAGAATGTCCTGATTTTTTTCTGAGTGACTAGATGGGATGTCCTGCTATCACCCTGAAGTGAAATGAGTCTTTGATACTAGACAGTTTTTGTTTTATTCTCATCTAAACACAGAGGGAGGATCTTTTTTGACTCTACCGTAATGCATAGGATATTCGCGCACCGCAATATCACGTGAGGGCTGGCTTGACTAGGTTTTTCCGAGTGGAGGCTGGCTTGACCGCAGTCTAAACTAGAGAGAGAATCGCTGTCAAGGGGGCTACAACTACAACAAGATGAACATATTTGACCGTGATTTAATTGTAATAGACGTTTCAAAATGATGCCGAAGTTACAACATACTGATACCGGATAGTAAAAACCATGAATTAAGGCTTTGACATGTCTGCAGACAGACGGCAGGCGAAAAACCTTTTAAAATGCATGTTTTCTAATGGAGATTTGGCTAAGCTAACGTTGTAAATACTCCGACCGTCCACACTCACAACAACGGCCTATACAGACATAAATAAACCAGCGACTGTATTCGCCATGACACAGACAGTATGTGGTTTGTACTTGTTTAACTTTTGTCTAGTTTCTGAACAGATATGAAGAGCTGTGAGCTCTGAGTGCTAAGAGCTAACAGCTGTGTTGTTTTTCTGGGGAGCTCATTGAAGATGACGTCACGGCTCCGCCTACACTGCGTTACTATAGATACTACCCCAGTTCCTCACGAGTCTAAAAAACAACTCACGTCAACGCACGTAAGCAACGTGGGCGCCAACGTGAGCGCCCTCGTGACCAAAATATTTGACGGCGCTGATTGGCTGAAATTATGTTTCGGCGGCAGAGTTTACTATTGAGACTTTTGCAACGTGCTGGTTGCTGCTGTTTGGCTCGGGGGCAGCGCCCCGTAATGATAAACTAATGCTAAGGGCAAGGCCAGGCAGGAAACATGTGACTTATCAGTAACTTTAGACATCGTAACACAATTTTAAACAAGATTTTATTGTAGATTATACATTTTACTGATACCAATTGTATGATATTTACCTTGTTCATTAAAAATTAAAAATATATATATTTTTGAAATATATATTTTTTAATTTAATATTTAAAAAAAAAAAAAAATTTGTATGTGGGAAGAGGTGGGGCGGCGCCCCTAGCGCCCCTATGGGCCGGCCGCCACTGCCTCCAGTGTTTTCCAGCTTACCTTTGTGTCTGTCCATCTTACTACTGTTGGCAATGAAAGACATTTCCTCAGGCCAGCTCATGTCTTTGTTCCTGACTGTGGAGGGAAAGGAAGAGATTAAACCAATTCACTCATTGTTTAGAATGACCACTTATCAATAAGATTGTGTGTTGTTGTAACACTTTTATGCGTCTGAATATATGTTTTTGGTGGGATTTGTAACAGGTAGGTGATTCAAACCTTCGATAACTAGCTGCTGCTCGTCATAAATCTTCAGGCTTTCCAGTGTGTGGTCTTCATCGTCCAGGAGGGTGAGGTAGTTCTGCAGGACAAAGAGAGGAGAAACATACTTTTAATTCATCAGACTATGGAACTATTACTCTTCTGCATCACTGCATTTTAAATGTACCATTACATTTGGTCTCATGAAAGCTGCTGGGCTCCTAATATCCCATTGCTCCTTCCACACTTTGAGTGAGTTGAGTTTATTTTTTTGTCCCCTTGTTTGCTTGTGTGGTCATTTGACAACATTTTGATTTAGTTATACGTTTTTTTAAGTGTTATAGTGAACATCCAGCCAACATTATTAACTACCTTCATCCTTATGATCAGAATTTATTTAAAATATTTGTATTGGTTTTTAACGCTCTTAATGGTCTTTTAAGCACAATATAGCATAAAAAGTGCTATAAAAATATAGTATGATTTGTAATATACTGGCTGACCAATATCTGATATTGCCATATGTATGAAAGTAACTGTGAAAGCTTGTTGGCCCACCTCACTGTTGTAGAGCCAGAGCCTCATGTCCTCCTCCTTGATGCGCAGTCTCTGGGACAAGTACAGGTGGATGTCTTTGATAGTGCCCATGCGGCTGAAGCAGCCGGTGTAGGCCAGCATCCTCTTCAGAGGAGCGTTGGGCGAGGGCACGCTTCCTGCTAAGGCGCACAAAAACGACAGGAAAATTCACAAAAACATCATCAGAGCAAATCGGTGTGTTAATATAATTATTTCTTAGCTTCAACAGTGACTTTAAAATCCTTGTGTGATTAAAAAGTCAACTAACATTGTCAATGCACAAGCTTACAGATGCAAACAAGTGATCAATTCCAACAACAGCATTGTGGTGACTGAGGATTAGTTGTAAGGAAGCAGCAAGAAAGGGCTTTTTTAAATTTTATAATCAATCAGCGCAGACTTGATTGGTCAATCATCTTAGTGGATTTAGTGGACTCAGATTGGATCAAATCAAAGACAAACCAATCAATATCAGTCCTGTTTCTTTCAATTAATATTCACCTAACTGATATTGACTTGAAAATGATTAATAAACTAGTGATTTTATAGTGTTATGCTTTCAACCTTCACAGATTTGCTTTTCAATGAACCATCCTCTACACTTGTTTGAATGCTCTACTGTTGTCAGGAAGACATTGTGTTGTATTTGACGCATAATTGGATCAATTTGAGATATTTAGCCACATCCCTGAGAGAGGGCTTTAATGGCAGGCAATGACAAGCAGCTGCTCAAGACACATTATGAGTCATGATGGAACCCGAAGCTTCACTTGGGACTGAAACCTGATAAGATGACTTGATTTGAAAAAGCGCTCGCATGCTGAGTGCTGATGCCTGATTACCCAGGAGCCACTTCTTCATTTCATGCTTTGTCATCGGCTTCTTTTAGCAATGAGGCCTTTTCAGTTTATCCATCATATCCTCATATACATCATGCAAAGGGATAAAAACTGGAGTTAAATCAAGCTTGATCGTGCGTGAGTTTACATTATGAAGATAATAGTGACAAAGACTGCATTAAGATAACTTGATATGAAACAACTACCGGTACATGTAGGCTACCAAAGGAAAAAAGCTCAATCCTATACAATCATCAACGTGTCAAATCTCAATGATGTTGCTGATTTAATGGCTGCATAATCAAGCACACACTAGGGCTGCACACAAAAAACAACCTATTTGCAATTATTTTTGACTGATGTTGCAATTGCGATATGATTCACAATATTGGAGAGAATACATTTCTGATTGGTTAGGCTGGTCGGCTCTGTTGTATTTGGTTAAGAGAAGTCCCGCCCCTAAGCCTATCATACATAATGTGTTGGATCGCTAGCAAATACAAGCGCTAGTGTTACATAGTGATGTTACTAAGTAACAAAAGTAAACAAGGGAGTGCAATATTAACACATATTCAGCCTTAAACAAGCGTTTTTAATATTGCAATTACACTTTGATTGTGCAGCCCTACTACAAGCATTGCTGTTTTAGAAATCTTCCAAAATGTTTTTTTTAACAATTAAAATGTAAGATGATGTTTCTTTGTAATTGGCAAACACAAACAAAGTACTTAATCCGACACACTTTATTTTTTTACGAGCTACTTCTTAAAAAAACAGGAGATACCAGTTCAGAAATATAAAGTTTCTAAGTTTGAATTATTGATATGATAAATTACTCCTGAACATTTTGTGAAGCAATCAGCTAAAGAGAAAATGTATGTCTTTGATAATTTTTCAGGTGTTCAAAATTGTTAATAATTGACCTTCCAAAGCCCAAATGTAAATATGAGGGTACAGATATGCCTGACATTATTTTCAAGGCCTAAAGTGTTTCAAATATATTCCTTTTAATAACTTGAAGTTGCTATGATTTGTTGTTTTCTTATGATTAAGAGTGTAGAGCACTTGAACAAGTGTTATCAAAACTAACAATTGAATTGCAAGGTCTGTGAAGATGAAAAACGTTTGAATTATGCAACTTTTAGAGTGATCAGCATTCTTTCCCCTTCATGGGCCATTGGTTCATTCCACTGCCCACTCCAGAGAACTGCCCGGGCTGGATCAGTCCACTGTGGGAGGATTAAAAGGGGGAGGGGAGGGGGATGCGGGGCGGCTCAATTAAGCATTTGTCGACGGCTTGCTCTGGTCTTGCTGCAGGCTTACGTTACCTCTTGGTGGGGGTAAATACGGTGGGAACATTCGCAGGCTGCTCATACCCATGTTGACCCAGATGTTGGACTGGGGGGAGCGCGTGGCCGGCTGCTGGCGGAGGAAGAGGAGGTACCGAGGGAAGAGCTCCAGCTCTGCACTGCCTGACTTGCTCTCCAGGATAACCTGCAGCGGCGGAGGGGAAACGTTTATACTTTGACTTCATGGAAACCACAGCTTGATCAGTCTGGAAAAATACAGGTTATTGATCAAGGCTGCGTTTACTCCTGTAGATCAGTTCAGAACAGATCAAAAAAAGAAAGTACATTATTGTGATATATATATGTTATTTTTTGTAGCACAGTGTGCATTTTTTAAACGTAACTTCTTATGTTTATATTCATATTTTAAATGTATTTTATTTTATCTTTAATTGGACATTTTAATTTAACTGCTTATGTTTCTATAAATATATTTTTACTACTTACTGTAATATGTTAAAAACTATTTGATTTGATCTTAAAAATAGGACATTTTTACTCAAACACCTTATGTTACAAAACCAAATTCCCCCTGAAATAAAATATTCAGATGTATAGGGACTGAAAGGAACTAAAAAATATATAGGACACAAAATAAAACACATTCATGTTCTAATATTTCAGAGAAAGAACTTGTAACCACTGTTATTAAACGATGTTCCATAGGTTTTTATTTGAGCCTGATATACAATCTAAGTAAGAAATATATAATTTTCCCTAGACTTCCTGCAAAAAGCATAATAGGGTCTAGTGTTCTCACGATACCAACATTTTGGTTTCGATACCGATACCAAGTCAAGAATTGCGATTCCGATTCTTTTTCGATACTTTTCTTAAAAAAAGGGAAACAGTCTTAAATGTAATTATTGTGCTTTATTTCACACCAGAACCATAACCATAACATAAACTTTTAAACAATGAGAACAATACATTAAATAAATGACTAGAATTTGTATTAAATACAATTAAGCATCATCTATAAACAACTTTTTTGTTTTTCCGCTTCTGGCGTCTTTTTTGTCAACAAGCCGAGGCGCAGCGGCAGTTGCACTCCCACTTGCAGCCATGCTTCACGTTTTCTCACATGCTCTGGCAGCTAGCGCGTGCACGAGAGAGGGGAGGACCTTAGAGCGTGCTTGAGAGGGGAGGGACTGCAGGCACGGCTGCAGTGCAGGGAGTGGAAGCAGAGCGCTGAACCCACACAGCTCTTATTAAAACGGCGCTTTCTCACCGAGTACTTTTCCCCGTCATTCTTAAAGTACCGATACTAATGAAACGGAGGAATCGTAACATTTTTAACGGCAGGGTATCGCGGTACCTTTCAAGTATCGGTACACCGTGCAACACTAATAGGG
>NW_011364637.1:0-2547 GCF_000735185.1 Notothenia coriiceps
ACTGTAATCAGATTACTCGTTTTTCAAATGTTACGCTAGCTGAATAGTTATCCTACTTGATTTTTGTATTCTGATTACGTAACGCCGTTACATGTATTCCGTTACCACCCAACCCTGCTTCTAGGCTACTGTCCCGCAGCTCCTGCCTCTCTGTTGGACTCTGTCAGCGTGGCTGCTGCTGTGGTGCGGAGCGCATTAACCAGACTCTTCACAATGAAGGATCAATTCTTCTTCAAGGCAGGGAAAGTTTCGCAGTACGCAGTCTACTGTCCCGCAGCTGCTGTCTCTCCGTTACTGCACATTACTCACGAGACGTTGTAAAAAAAAAAGGGGTGGAGGGCGAACGCACTAACCACTCCGCCAACACCACAGTCACCCCCATCGTGCGGGCCGGATGAGAATGTCTGGCGGGCCGGATGTGGCCCGCGGGCCGCCAGTTGGTGGTCACTGCTGTAGTTAATCCATAGGTTAATATCCAATGTGACTGTGTCCCCTTTGAAATGTTCTGATAATCTATAAGCAATAAAACTGCAATACCGTTTTCAAATATCAGAGCAGGCCATTCCTACGCTCTGTAGCAAGATTGAATTCGCAAGGACGCAACCTTTTTTTTTTTTACATGAGTGTGTGCGGGACGATTTCCCTTCGTTTCTATTGGCTCTAACGGTCAGAAAGAGATGTCACATGTCAAAATCGAAGAAGGGGGGCCAGAGATAAGGAAAATCCACCCAAATGGCCCCAGAAGAGGTTTCTTTTGCTAAATCTGTCTAAAAAGGTCAAATATCACTTGTTTTGAATCAAATCTTGATACAGGGTACTTATTATATGTTGTACTTTGGATTCCTAAAGCTTTTAGTCTACTAACCCATCATCCAAGGTTAGTTTTCACTATAAGTACAAAATATTTTTTGGACGGATTGTGATGTGTTAGTTAGTGATAATGTGCAGCACGGCGATCATTTATGAGAAAATAACATAAACAGCAGGATTCCGACGCATTACCTGAATGATGCATTCAATCAAAAAATTGTACAAACTGAAATGTTGTTCTGATGATAGCACTTAATGGGAATGTAATTCTTCCTGAGGGTGGCATACATGTTTGTATCAGAGTTCATGGCACTCCATCCAATAATTGTGCACATTAGACTTTAAACCACAACTTTCAAGCACCTGGTGATGTAATAGGGATAAACCATTAACGTTTGTATGCATTTTTGTTGCGAAGGAAAATTTGTCAGGGGATGACCTAAATCTAGAAGGTTTATCATCTTGGGAAAATAGTGTCTGTATAAAATGTATTTGCAATCCATCTAACAGTTTTGAACAGGTGATCTGACCAACAGAGCCATTCTTTCAGGTTTGCATGCTTGACATGCTTAACAAAACTAGAATCCTATTCATCATCTTGCACAGTAAAAGTCTTCTTTTTTAAATGTTTTTTCACACAATTTAAAACAGTTAAAGGCGCCATGTGTAGCAACTTTTGGAGCTATTGCAGCTAGCTTCTTTTATAAAGAAAATAAAAAAGTTGTCGACATTGTTTGGGTTGTTTGGGTGGATAAATTACTCATCTAGTTTACTCTTGCTGGCTTCTCCAATGTTATCATACAGACCATAAAACATAAGCAATATTTTTCAGGCACTTTTGTGTGTTATTAACGTCAAGTCAGTTTATTTAACACGAGTCATGATCACAACTTGAGTGTTAACATTAACTATTTATAAAGCAGAAGCTGTTGACATGAACACAGCATAATATACTTTACTTCATTCCACTTTAAACCTGTACCTGTCCCAACCAGGAATAAAGGAACATAAAAAGAACGATAGGTGAATAAGGAAAGAATAACGTTTACATGAGGACACAAAAGATGATTATCAGGCCAATTTTTCCATAAAGAGAAGAGAGTCGGTTGGGATTGATAGTCAGCAAATATTATCTGGCAGAGGTGCGGTTCCTAGATTAAATCTTACTCAACTTAATTGAATCGCTACGGCAATCATATCAAACATGCTTTAGATTTATTACCTACCACTCGCAGCTCCCTGAAATGTGTGGAGGTTGGAGGATGTGGACATAGGTATCTCAGGAATGGAAAACACCAGCCTGTGAGAATGAGAGAGGAAAACAGTTCCTCATATCAGTGACAGTTCAGGTGAGTGAGGAGGATATCTTCAATGTGTTTACAGCTGAGAGACAAACAAATCTGTCCGATTAGTTGTTTTGTATGTGTTCAAATCAACAAGTCCTCCAACTCATACGACCAAATAGGTCGATTGTTCAAGCGCTTATTAAGACCTATAATCAGGTTTTAAAGTTTTCGACCTCCCGTTGAATGCAAACGCTACGGAGGGTCGTATATTCAGGTATAACCCTCTCTGGGAAATCCTAAATTGTTGAATAGTTTGGCCATTAAAATGCTTTTTTTTACATTACATTGCATTTAGCTGACGCTTTTATCCAAAGCGACTTATAATAAGTGCATTCGACCAGGAAGATACAAACTTGAAGAAAACAGAATCATATAAGTACATCAGGTTTCA
>NW_011364638.1:0-18041 GCF_000735185.1 Notothenia coriiceps
CTGATCCTGAGTCCTGAGTCCTGATCTGAGTCCTGGATTTCGAGTCGTGGCTGAACCTGTCTCTGCGGTCCTGCCTGACTTTCATCATACTACTTCCCTGATGACTCCCACAGGATTGTTGACATCCTTGTGGATTCATCTTCCTATTATACACACATGCATTGCCAAACATTTGGTCTACCTATGTTGTACATTTATTATCTTTTCGATTTACACATGGCATATATTGCACGTCTGTCCGTCCTGGGAGAGGGATCCCTCCTCTGTTGCTCTCCCTGAGGTTTCTCCCATTTTCCCCTTTAAACTGTGGGTTTTTCTCTGGAAGGTTTTCCTTGTACGATGTGAGGGTCTAAGGACAGAGGGTGTCGTATTGTCATACTGATATTCTGTACAAACTGTGAAGTCCACTGAGACAAATGTAACATTTGTGATATTGGGCTATAAATAAACATTGATTGATTGATTGATTGATGGATGGATTGATTGATTGATTGATTGATTGATTGATTGATTGATTGATAGTGTGCTAACATAATTGGAATATGAAACAAAAGGTATGTGCAACCAAAAACACCTTGGTGTGGACTTTCAGGTTTTAAAAAAGGCCCTTAAATGAAAGTTTCCATGTTCAACTGTTATACCTTCTGCATTTATTTATGTAATTTAAGTTTGTAGACCTGAATCTACAAATTCTATCTATATCAGACAATCATACTTTAATACGTTGCATCAGGTGCCTACGTTTTAGGGTGCCAATTGCTGTATTGTGCGATTTTTTTGCAATGATACAGAATTTGAAAGAGATTATGGTGGTATGGTATGAACCCTTTCTGACTTCCTCGCAGGAAACAAGGGTTCACATCCTGTCACACACCTGCAATACTTGTTGTGGCTTTTTTGTAGATAATTTGTTTTTTGCCTTATATTTGATCATTTCTGACAGCAATTTTCTCTTCCTGTATCCTGCTGTAAGGATTAGGATTAATTCAGCTACCAATATTAGTTATTATTTCAGATTCATTTATATGCTCAAATAATATTTTGCTCAGAGTCAAATAGACAGTTGGTTAAGCAGATGAAAGAAATAACTTGGTCTCTTGGGGGAAGAAGTGATAAAGGCATGCGAAAAGTATAACTAACCAGAAAAGACAAGATATGTGACAAGATCATAAGAAGTGAAATACATGAGAGTAATCTAAACAGGAAAAGTCAAGAGGAAAAGAGAAAGTAAGTAAATCAAAGTACACACGGCAACATGCAGAAAATCAAATTTTGAAATATGGAAAGGATGGTTGAGAAGAGGAGAGGGAGAGAGGGGGAAACAGGAGGCTCCAGATGGAGGGTTTGCATTGCCGGGGCGGGTTGCCGAGGAAGTCATTAAGCAGCCATTTCATCTGCGTCTGCTTGGCTAGCGAGGAATCTAATTGCATCTGAGGAGAAGAGAGGAGAAATGCCAAAGTACATTTAGATCAAAGATAGAAGACACCAGAGAGCCTGTAGTCACCAGACCCCCCCTCCTCATCTCATCCTCTCACACTTTGGCTCGCTTTCTTGCTTTCCTCCCTCCCATTCCTCTCTCCCCCACCTTTTTCTCCCACTCTCTCCCCAATCTTTCTTACTTTGTCCCTCATTTTCTAATTTTCCTTCACATTCTTCATGCTTTCACTTCTCCACTTTATTTTCCGTACTTCTCTGATTCCCCTTTGCGCCTTCACCCACACCCCCCTTCCCTTCTCGATTCCCCTCACCCTCCTTGGCTCTCGCAGTGCTGGAGAGTGTGTGGGTGGTGCATTGTGGGATTTTCCTCCTTGCTCATATTCTCCCTAATAGCTCTAAATACTGTCACACATCACAGTCATTAGGAATACAAGTGATTCTTTGATTCTGAAGAGATAAGAAGCCGTAACAAGGCCTCGCCCTTCTTCTCCTCTAATCCATCTCTTTTATCCCCCCTGCCTCACATCCCTTCATTTCTGTCTCCCCCAGCCTCTTTTCTTTCCTTTGGTCCTGTTGGCTGACTTTTTTTTTGGCGATCCTGATTATATGCCACAGAGAAAAAAGGATCTAACTGTATTTTGTGCTTGTGTGGTAGTTTGCTGGCAATGTGTGTTGTTTCAATTATGTGTGTGCGTTTGTTATAAGAGTGTGTGGGTTGATATCTACTTTTTTGTGGTTTCTTTACTTATATTTTCCTCCTTGTTACATGGTGTCTCTCTCAAAATGTTGATAAGTTCAGAAGTTTCTGGCCGAGAAAGGCAATTAGAGGCAGTTTGGTGTTATTTAAGAAGGTTTGAATGCAGGGAGTGTGTGTTACTCTATGTGTACTTGTTCCCTTGCTTGTGTGCGCGAATGTGTGTGTGTGTGTGTGTGTGTGTGTGTGTGTGTGTGTGTGTGTGTGTGTGTGTGTGTGTGTGTGTGTGTGTGTGTGTGTGAACAAGAACTTGCAGTAATTGCTTTGTGCGGGATTGGCCTTCCACTTTCACCCTAAAAAGAGAAATTGCTTCGTGCTTTTAACCACTAGAGAGGGGAGGTGGTGGCTGGGGATGTTAGAAGAGGGCTGGTGGAAGGGAGGGGGGGTTATTGTGTCCAAAATGGTTTCAGACTCTCCTTATAACCCATTAGAACCATTTATTCTTTGGAGTCGCAAAGCCAGAGTGCAGTAGTATGTCAGCAAAAATGCAACAAGTGGCACTTCTGCAGTGGCATCCACCTCAGCACAAACAGAGCTGTGTTCAGATCTAAACACTGTCTCTCTAAACTACTGCTGCACTACACCGTATATACACAGAGAGCATCACAAATCATATCAAGTGTGTCTATTTCCTGTTAAGCTGAATGATGTGGATAACTCGGCCAATCGATCGTCAAGGCTCATCAGCAAAGAGACATTGGTCACAGCTGCACTTTGATGGTTATCATCCAAAAACAGCTGGATTTCACATCAGATTTTCACATCAGTATTTCTCATGAACAACATTTTCATGTGACATGGACAGAAATAATTGAGAAATAATTTAAAGGATGATGCTTTTTTTAATATACATCTTCTATCTACTATCTGAGCCGCAAACGAAGCCAATTTAATAAAATGTAATGACCACCTATGTTAGAGAAAACAAGCCATATTTCCTGTGAGAAAAGTCATGATAAAACAGCAGTTCAGACAATGCTTTCTATTTCCATATACTACTTAGACTATCTTATATATATATATTGTTACTTGACAAAGTTCTGCAAACTTTTTTTTAATGGATGCTTTCCACTATCTTAACATGGCTGAGAACACAAACAGTAACATCTAATGTCAGAGAGAATACTTTCTCGACACTGTGGCACACAGACCACTAACTCATATTGACTGTTTGGAGCATCTTCATTCATAATCTCATTGACCTATAAGGAAAACATCATGCAATATAAATCAGCCGAAGTCATTGCACCACCAGCAGGAATGTGTTGTTACTGACGTAGATGCAATAACAAGCGTTCAGCTAACAGAGACACATGGTACAAGGACACAAAACCTTTAAAAGGGCAATATAATAATATTATTTACTTGCTGATATACACACGAATTTCGTTTATAATGCCCAATCTGCTGACATGTTGAGATACCAAACACAGGTGTAGCATTATCAATTGCTATAATGCACTGCTTCCTGGAATGGAGCCATGCTCGTTAATTTAATTGCTTACACCTGCGCTTTTGGTCAAAATACTTTGAAAAAGCTTGAAAGGTTGATACTAGCAAGCCTATCAGGATTCATTTGAATATTTGGCGAATATAATCAATAGACTGAAGAAAACACAAATTGTTGATGCTATGCTCATGTTATGCAATCATGAAAAAAGTTGGTTTCCATAACAGGGTGTGGCAGGACATCTTTCAGTAGCTTTTGAATATATACAAATGATATATAATAATATATTTTTAAAAATTGTTTTACACTGTCAAGACAAAGAAGAGAGGTGAGGAAGTCTCCTTGTCAGGAATCAGGAACTAATGTACCAGAGGAAAGAACAAAGAAGTGAACGTGTATATTAGCGAGAGACAGTCTTGGCATTACGTGTGTGTGTGTGTGTGTGTGTGTGTGTGTGTGTGTGTGTGTGTGTGTGTGTGTGTGTGTGTGTGTGTGTGTGTGTGTGTGCAACTGTGCGAGTGAGAATGCCTGAAAATGGCTAGCAAGCATGAGAGGTGTTATCATCCTCTGTAAAATCAGGTTAACACATTATGCTGCGGGGAGACGGCAAACTCAACAAAATACATTCACTGTGATTACAGGCAGGATGCAGGAAGGAGGGTGGTTACAATGAAGTACATAAGGAGAAAGGAAAAAGGGGAAGTAAGTGTACATGTGTTGACAAATGACAGAAATAGAGGTAAAATTGGGAGAGGAAGAAATCTGAAATCTGGTATATACAAGAAGAAAAATGAAAGAAGAGGAGGGAAGGAGGCAAACACATGAGATAACCAAACTCTTCCACGTGTCTAATAATAAGAGATATGCTGGTTTATCATTTTCCCTCTCCTTTTTCCCTCCTCTTCGTGTCTTTTGTTCCATTCTTCCCACGGAATGTTGCTGGGAGACAGAGGAGCGGTGCGTTTAATGTGGCTCCTATCAGTCAGTGCTCTGATGTCTATGTCCTGTTTTACCTTCTATTCCATCTCCCTGTCCCACTTTGCCATAACGAATATTAACTTCTGACAAAAAAGTTCATCCAACTTGTTGAAAAAGTGAGGGAGAGAAACAAGAACTAAAACTATGGAAAAGTATTTTAGCAGGTGAGAAAAATAATGGTTGATTTCAGTGTTTTGGAGGGACACATTGAGAAGTTAAAATCTCTAATGGCACTTATACTGTGACCATAAAAAGCTCATTTTTGGTTGAAATCATTTGGTTTGAAACATGAACTATATTTTTCCACACATAATTCCGATCAGTATAGGACTCAGTCTAAGTCTCTATGTTGTTCTCACTTCTCTCGGCCAGGAAGTGCTGAAAGTAAATATGTAATGATATATCACCAAGGCTTTTACCAAAATGAAAAAAACGACTCAAATGGTCGCTGATTACAGCCATAAGGAATGGACAAGGAACACGACTGCCATGGAAAATAGCTGCCATGGAAGATGGCAAGGACTAAATACCATCTGTTAACAAAACTGTCCTGGAGAATGGAAAGAATTATATTAATGTTTCTCTTGGAAATATTAATTATAAGTGAGAAACATTATCTGCTCACTCCCCAGTTACACACAACAAAGTATGAGCTTCCATCTCCTCCACATAGATCCCTGGTTCCTCTATTGGGTCTTTGTTTACTCATCAGATAAATGCTCGTTCTCTTCAACATCTTTATACTGTTTCTAACACACTTTTTATTTATACAGGTTCTGTACTTTAAGCTATTTTTAGTTGTCGAAATCTTTCATTTGGCTTTTGCTGCATTCCCAAGATAATTTGTCGGGAATCTTCTTGTCTCAGCCTGTGAAAGATCCCAGGAATAGTTTGAAAGCATGCGATATCGGACTTTCAAACTAACCTCCTTTTTCTAATTTCTCAGAAAGTAAACCATTGTACCTTCAGTACAAGATGAGGATATTCTGGATTAATATATGCTGTTCCAATGGTACTATTACTACCACTGTGTAAGAGCAGAACGTGTAATTATATGGCTTTATGACCCAAGCATTACTATCTGGTGTAAACGCTTTTTTAAATACATGGATGACAACCTTTTCTTTTAGAAAGTACAACTTCCTCAGGGTAGCAGCTCTTTTTCTCCCCTCTCTTGACAGCACTGCCATCGTTTCCGACACACACTATATATTTTAATACTAATCCCCGTAAACCATCAAAGGGAAAACGAGGTGTGATTGTTACAGTAATCCCTCAGGATCCTTAATGGGCGAAAGTGAATGAGAGCAGAGGATTAGGGGGCTGTGACGGCCAATATATTCCGTAATTAGCCAGTTAACAGCCTCGGCGATGGCAGGATTAGCCGGGTTTTAGCCGAAAACTTGACAGAGGCTACACATGACTGACAGATTGCATAGTGCTGGAGGAGAGGGATCCAGTAAGAGGCAAGAGGGGAAAGAAAAAAACAAGACAGAGAAAAAAGAGAAGGGAGATGGAGTGAGAAATTGGACAAAGAATGAAAATGTTTCTATAGTTAAACTTGTCATTCAGCCAAGACGTTTTATATATATATAAAAATATAATGAACAGGATAACAGATAACACACAAAGCGTCATCCTCTGTGAAGGATTAAACTGTTCTCTGAGAGGTGTTTCTAGATATAACACCGGAGACTACCATCCAAGAACATTTTATTTAAAATGATCTTTTTAATGTCAATCTGACGCAGACTTCTAATGGTTGTGTGTGTGTTGGGTGCTGACTGATTCCAACAAGGAAGTACCAAAAACTGAACTTCCTTTATTTCAAATATCTACGATAAAAGATGGAGAAGGAACATAGTGATATTGTTTCATTTAGGTTAAGATGACCATTGGATGTTCAGGTCACAATTGATACAGTGTACCAAATTATTTAAAAAAAAAAATAGATCCCACCCTTAGGAAACATACAAAGCCCACCTTTACCGCAGAGTGAGAATGAATAGTTTTAGGTTCACTTTCACTCATTAAAGCAACATTACACATCCAATAACAAATGTACACGGGTTGTGAAAGCATAGAGGCTTTATTTGGTCAGGGTCCAAAGTGTATTCTGCCAATTTACAAGTCTTTGATCATCCATAATCAGACACGTTGAACATATCAAAAGACAAAGACCTTTGTATATCCTGATCCTCACAAAGGTGTGAGGCTGTGGTGAATGACTGGATCCACAAAGCATGAGACTGTGTCACAGACTGATTGCATTTAGTTTCCTGTGAGCACGACCCCGATTTTTCCTTCTTTTTCACCATGTATCATGTATAAAAGAGGGAAAATACAACATTAGTCATTCATTAGTTTACTAATTTCATTAATTATCAAAAGAAGATCATACAAAAACTTTAGATGAGTGTTTGGTTTGAAGAAAAAATTCAGACAACGTTTTGGGGAATTTTCCCAACTTTCCTTGAGTCAGAATAACTTGTGACAGACTTTGTGTTAAAATCTGAAATTACGTCAGCCAACAACATATGGCTATCTTGGCTTGACCGTTTATATGATCAAATACATTATAAAAAAACGTAGCAAGTGAATTGAGGGGGGACCCACAGACTCAGTCTTAAAGCCCCTGCATTATGGTCTGTAAACGGGTCCGTTATAAAGTGGCCACTGATTGAATATGCAATGTTGTTTGATCCAATGGTTGTTTTTATTTGAATTCTCCCAACATTGCAGGCCTGTTTTAGAGTGTACTGTCTGTACAACATGCATCACCCTGGCCTGGTAAACTCAGTTTGATGTGACTGATGTTTTTTTGAGTAGCATACATATTTTACATGGGAGCATATTGCCACTGTTGGCTAAGCTTCACTTGACCAACCTGCTGTTTACAGGCCTGCCAATTCATTAGTCACTCAAAATCTAACCAGAAAACTGACTCTAAAAAAAGGGTTTAATCATATACTCATAACAATATGCTTTTCAGTGTATTTATGAAGTCCACTTTTTATAAAAAAAATATTTTTCTGACAGAAACCAATACACATAATTTCTCTTTATTCACATGTATTTATTCCCTATTCATATGTTCTGGCGCCTGGAAGATTTAGTATTTTTATGACTTATAGTTTTTTGTTTTTTTATTTATTCATGGAGACAACAAGATTATATAGGGTAATATTTACTTTATCAAACCAAACTTGGGAAATGTTTTCGTTGCAGCAGCATGTAAAACAAGTAATGCACATAATCATAAATAAACAACAGTAGAAAATAAACAATTCTACAATATAAAAACCTCAAAATAGAAGGTAAACAGAACTAGAGGAAAGAATGAAAATATAAAAGTCCTCCGTTTGAGAGCTCGTACGTTTGCATCGCCCGCACCTGCTGTTTTCCAGTCAGCGCTACACCAAAGAGTGATCCCTTATCCTCTGTGGCCCAATTAGAAGTCTTCCCTGTCTGTTGTTTCCTGGTTTCTCTAAAGCTCTGACCAATGACAGATGGCAAAACATAGAAACAACAGCAGACAGCAAGATCTCAACATCAAAAAAATAAAGAGGAGTGTACAATTCCTTGGACATGCAATCATTTACAGAAAGCAATTGGATTACAATGACAATGAAACTAAAAGCAAAAAATAAAGAATAAAAAAATGTGGGCAGCTAGGAAAAGGGTTTAAAACAAACACAGATGGGAAGAGATTCAAAGAAAAACAGACATCACTAATGACTGTGTTAGACTCATATAATTTATTATGCTCATTATTATTATTATGCGTCATCGCTAATAGTGTTACATTTATTTTGATGTGACACATGCTGTGATTAATACTAATTTCAACAGTGTTTTCTCATGCTGGGATAATCATTATTCTCCAGAGAGTGGCAGTTCAATATCAAAACAAAATCCTGCAAAACAACTCCAAAACAAAGCATTGTCATTCGCTGTTTGAACGTATCATTCATTCTTGAGAGACCCAGCATTTGCTCAAGCCATTAGCAGACAACAAAACACGTTGAAATTAGAGAAACAAGATGTGCTCCTAAAAACTCACCGTCTCTCTCGTTTCCCCTCATGAGAGGAGTCAGATACAGGTCTGATTGAAGATAATCTTTTCAGGTATTTTTCCACTGCTTATATTTTGTCCTAACTGTCTCCCAGATGGATGAGGTCATTTTGTTTCAGTTATTTCCCCTTTGTTAAATGATCTTCATTCTTTTTTTAAACACATGCCGGCACAAAGGATTAAGTTAAAACTGAAACTTGTTCAAAATAATTGTTTTCATTGCGCCAGATGGGATCAAGTGAAAAACGAACTAAAGACAGAGGGGATTATTTCCAATTAGCCCCACTGAGGCAGGTAGTTTCAATCCAGTGCAGATAGTATCTCAAAGGTATTTCAAGTGATATCTGACTCTGTTTGACCCAGATAAACTGTTTTTCCCTGCAGCACATAAACACATAATCTGTAATGTATCATTTCTCCACTCTTCTAAATCTGTTTACCTGTTTTATTTGTGTCTTTCTAACAAAGTGTGTCTGCCCGTGTTCACTTTAGCACCAATATACTTCCCAGGCAAATATATTGTGCTTTTGACACTTCTGATTTTATTTAAAAAAAATACTTTTTAGATTAAAATTGAAATCCAAAGAATACAATGATCATACAAATACCAGGACCTCACTTAAACATTAATGTGTCAGTAATAATGTGTCCATATTATATAAAAGTATGACATTTTGAAAGGGGCTAACTTGCATAATGAGTTTTTCTACTTTTGATAAATGTACTGAAGCCCCTTAAGCACTGAACTAAAAGGACATTGGAGTCTCTTTCATTCATGTCGGTACAAGCGCTGGAAATACAAATTGGCCACAAGATTAAAAGGGGAAATAAATAAATTAGTTATAAATAAACAACCTAACATTTTCACTGTTAACTTTATACTATTCTAGCATTGGGAAAGGAGTCTATCGCCTATTTCTTTTACCAGGCTTTTTGGTGTTTCTATAACCTGCATAAACAAACACTACAATTGGTGTAAAAAAGGCATTTAGTAACATAATGAATGCAGAACCTTCACATAGTAGATTATCTTTATATTTTGTATTGATACTTTTACTTAAACCACCAAACTGTGACATTCGTACCATGGTACAATGGGTGTATGTGGCATATCTTTCTTATTTTTGCTCACATATTTTGGCATTTGATGCTCATGAAAACCCTTGGGTTTTTCTACATTTCAGATATTTCTTCCAAGGATAGGTCAGCTGGATATTTAAAAAAAAAGCACAGGTGTTTTCTTGAAACCAAGTAACCTTTTTTATCACAATAGTTTCAACCTGGATGCTTGTTCAAGGTGTGATTCTCAGGGTTGGTTTCTGTGCTCGAGAGAACACATTGCATCATGTTCCTGAGTCTGCCTCCAGAGGAGCTACAATCGTGTAATCTGTTGCTTGACAAACATTTCAGTTGAGTGTATTCCATTCTCCGCCAGATGTGCCGCCGTCTCTTCCTCTCTGTATGCAACAGAGGGGCCGCACTCCAGAAGTCACCTTGGATAAGAGCAGAAACAAGATGAGCAGAACTGAGAAAGAAAGACAGAAAGACGGGAGGTAAAAGATAAGGAGGTCAGAAAAAGTGAGAACACTGAGAGTATACAATACAAGTAGTGTATGTAGAGAGAGAGAGAGTATGGGTGAGTGAGAGACAGGAGAGCAAGGGGGCTAAATGACAGAAAGGACAAGATTAGTACGGGCAACCTGTGTCAGGGCAGGTATCTTGGAGCCAAAATCAATGTCACTCATGACAACACTGTCATGTCACACATGTCAAACAGAGCGGGTTGACGGAGGGAAGAGGAAAAAAGCCAGAGAATGAGAACACTTATCCAGCATATCAACACTCTGTCACAGAAGAATTAGGAAGGAAAAGGAGCAAACTAAATGTTGTTGACCAAATTAATATTTAGTCAAAATATCAATGATTCAAAGAAGTGACAGAACATTCAAAGACCTACTTACGGGGTTCCCCCACTCAACAACAGACATACATTGGCAACGTATAATCTGGGGATCTTGTGAAAGACAGCTAAAAATGAATGGTGACGCAGAGTTTAATCTAAACAAATAGATTATGTACATGTTAGCGTAATCTGTACCCAACAGGGCAAGATATCAGTTTTTGGTTTTCGTTTCTAGTCTATGTGCTATTGACCAATTGCATTTGAGCAGGTTTCGGTCCGATCAGGCACAACGCACATCCCAGTGCTTTTTTTAAGGAAAACTCCTGTATCAGACACAGCATTTATTCCAGTTTGCTGTGTTTTTTATATATTGTTTCTTTGGAACCATGAGTGTACAGTTGGAATGCCTAGTTAATAGCAGTAATAGGGACCAAACTTATGTTTCTTTCAGATCGGCTGACACTGTTCACATCAAAGTATCTGTTTGTAAAGTAGTATAGCTTCTCCTATGCAGTATCATCTTTTTCATTAAAAAAAATTGATGATGTTTGGTGTTTTTCTGCAGTTTAATTGTTTTCGAGCTTTGGCGTTCAGCGCAGTCCCACAAAACAAAGCTCTTACCTTCCTCATCGTCCTTCATCTCTTCCCGTCTTTTTTGAATAAACAACAAGATATTTCAACACACCACAACCAGTCCGATACACTGAAGGACGGCACTCAGAGTACACAATCAAAACTGCCTCTACAAATATACAAATCCCACTTACTTTAACATCTGTAGGTAAGAGCAGACAATTTAAAAAAGAGCTGCAAGGAATATTTCAAATCATATTGTGCATTTCTGCAAATTACATCTACTATTATTTTCAGAAACCTATTTCAGTGTCATTTCTGATGATGGAAGACAGATAAAGGAGAGATGAGAGAAAGATTGGATGAAAAGGCCGGAGAAAAGGAGGATATTTTTCCTATCACACTGGTAGCCATTACCGAAGTCCCAATCCATGCATTTACCCTTCTTCTATTTTTCACTAAAATAATTACACAAACGTCACTCAGTGGATGTGTATTGGTACAGTGCAGGACTGTAATCTTTTGACGGCTGAAAGGAAACACATTTTAAAGTTTTCACTGCAGAGAGTCAATCATACGGTACAAATGAATCACAACGTTGGATACAGTAATTTATCACAGGGCAATATTAACTGCTATATCCATTCACTGATCCAATACAATTCTTCTTTTTTCTTGACTTAATGTTTTCTGTTCAATACAAACTGGGTGGAAGTCACAGGGACAAATGAGCAGTCATTGAAAGGCCACTTGCTCATGACTGAGAGTGCCATAGCCAGCTCACAATACGTAGCTTCCCTTTGTAAGCCACTCAAAAACTATGAAATAATCATAATGTAAAAAATCAATATGGCAGCTGAGCCATCTGCTTTTAAAGACTATTTTTGAGATTTTAGTGAACTTTTTTTTAGTGAACTTCTTACTTTACAAAGTATATTTTAGCATCATCTTTTTTTGTCAATAATTTAGCATGTTTTAATGGACAAAGTTAGTATTTACTGATATTGGCTGCTGTCTATTCATTGTCTCATGGTAGTTTTCAGAATCAAGTTTAAAATAATAAAAAATAAGTATTTTTAAGAAAGAATTTAGCATAAAAAAAAGAATACTAAAGACAAGTATTTACACCAAATTTAAATTTAAATATAAAAAGAACCTGAAAAGTAAAAAAACAAAAACACTGCTTTTCGTTGCATGTTAACAGTATTAACTGCTTAACTGAAGAATAAGCGCTGAAAGTTGCACAGTATGAAATTACTGCTGTTCGTTCTGGTGTGCATTTGATGGCATGGCTTACAAAAAAGTAGAGCTGTGATTTCTATTTCCTAATAATGGGTAGTCTGTAACTCACAGCTGCAGACAGCGCTGTGCAGCTGCAGAGTGTGTGAACAGCAGCTGAGCATCAATATACTGATCCCACTGACACTTGCAGCAATGCAGAGGTGGAAACAAGGAATTAGAGGTCTTAAAGCTATTGGTACCAGAGTGGGCTTGATGCATAATATGGCATATTATCACAGTGACAGCGGAAAGCTAAGCAGACCCTGAGGAAACGTGTGTGTGTGTGTGTGTCCGTCCATTTGTTGCCTTACAACCTCCTCAGCAGATTACCATTACATTAAGCACTACATCCTGTCAAATACAGTGATCAATATTACTGTGTAAAACAGCAGTGAATAACTGTGTGCGTGTGTATATTTATGCACTGTGTGTGTGTGTGTGTGTGTGTGTGTGTGTGTGTGTGTGTGTGTGTGTGTGTGTGTGTGTGTGTGTGTGTGTGTGTGTGTTTTTGTGGGCAGGTCTATTATTTGTGTGCCTGTTTGTATGTTTATGCATAAGGCTGCATAACTGTGCATAAAACAAATCAAGGCAGATGTCTGGGTTTTTAAAGGTGTTGGAGGGATATAGCAATATTGATGAATACTGTGATGTCCACAAAAAATGAAATATTAATATGTTACATTTACACATGGATATTTAGTCTCCCAAACAACGTGTCCCCAGCTCTCTGCAACTGACCTTGTTTTAGTTGACATTGCATTGATGGCAGATGTTAGTCCTTGTGGATTTTTTGTTTATTATTTTAGCTGGTTGCCTTTTCACTATCCTACTGTATAGCATACTGTACATGCTTTTTATTTATGCTTTTATACGTTTATGTTTACAGATTCTCAAATATGTTCTATTCCTTTCTGCAACCTTGATCATGGATTTGTTTTTTTCTTGGTGGGAATTCCAACATATATTTAAAATAATGCATTTGAATGCCATGTAACATTGTGCAAACTCCACAGTTGCAAGTAATCAGATAGACGAGAAAAGTATTGGAGTTTTACAATCCTGCCTTAAGGGAAACACATTTTTGTTGGAAAACATTTTCTTTAAAGATTAAACAAATGAGTGAATATATCCAAATCATTTACTACACCAGCATGTCTAGTTGTTTCTAAATAGAAAAAGTACATTTCCTCATTTGAAACATTTGTAAAATGTATATTAACAAAATAATGTCACTTGTCAGTTAAAAAGAAAGTCACAACAGGGTGACTGTGAGTGGCACAAATAGATAATAACATGTTATTATGTGGCAGTAGAAAGTGTATATTGTAGCTTTTACAGCCACATACATCTCTTGTGTGGATTGGCTACAGATGTGTGTTAAGGCAAAGAGTTAATGATATTAGCATGGTGTCATCCAGCGATTGTATCTCATTTTGCCTCACATGCAACTTTTGACATAAAATCCATTTCAGTGTAGGTGAGTCAACAGCGGGAAAAGAAATGCTTAACTTAAACTCACTGTCCCAGTTCTTGTGTTATTGACCCTCTCTGTAAGGCCTTTGTGAAAATGGATGGCAGGTCTTTTACCTAAAGCCTTTGGTTTCTGGTCTGTAATGATGACATAGCTCTTCCCTAATGGAGCTTCAGCCTTGACTTACTGTATGGTGCCTGATTCACTAATCAATTCATTGATCAGCGTCTTGATTGATGCCTATACGGCCCTCCGGCTTTCTATTTTAAGCTCTCTGAAAGCTGTACAATGCTCACTCATGCTCTGTTCATCGTTCCCTCTTGCTCTCTCTCTCTACCCCCGTTTTCCATTCTCCCCTGTCTAAAACTCTGGTGTCAGGTTTTTTTTTTTTTTTCCTTGAAGGGAACGGAGTGGCCTATCTCGTTGTATCCCTGACACAATAAAATATTGCGCTATACAGGGATCGAAAGCTCTCGCTCCTCCAAGCACCAACACGTAAATCTCCCCGCCTCGCTGCTGGCAGCAGCATAAACACACGGCCATCGCTCGGTGTGTAAAGCGTCATATCTTTTTTTCTTAAGCGGAAAGACACGCTCTTACTAAACAGGCTCCAAATGGAATTGAACCTTGAACCCTTCAGAGGTTGGAGGGAAGGGAGATTGTCTGAGGGAGACTTGTAAATCTGCTCGTTGATGGCTCGTCTCAAAACTCCATCCCGCCATCCACGTCCCTCGCCTCGGTGGGAATGGGGGTGTAAATCGCTGTGGTTTTGCGAAATGGGAATAGAGTCAGAAGGTACTTTAACAGATATGGCTATAAAAATAAATAAAAATACATAGATGGATGAGGGAGTTACAGGCATGACAGCCAGAGACAGAGGGCGAGTTTGGAGAAAGAGAATAGAAGACGCAGGGCCGAGATGAGGTATAAAAAAGAGCGATAGGGGAGCTCGAAAAGAAGTATAAAAGAGAGAGTAGAGTGGAGATAGAGGAATGGGAGTCAGAGAAACTAAGATCAGGGAAAGTAGATAAGACAAATTAGTCAAAAATAAACCTTTACATTAGCGTCTGTAAAGCCATAAATCCTTATTTCATTCCTGAGGCTTCGTCAACAGGCAAACTTTAGATGACTGACAGCTTAATGATTGGCACTTAGAGAGAGGAGGGTAGGGCGGGGTGGGGGGGCCGAGACGGATGGATTGATGGGGAAGAAGAGGAGTTAATGAGAAAGGGAACAGAATTGAGACGCTTCAGAATGGCTGATGAATGAATCCACGGATACATGGGCGCACATATGGATGTGCGGATGGATGAATGGAGTGAAAGAGTCAATAGAGAAAGTTGCTTCATATGACTGTTTTCAACCACTAAGTAAATATCAGATATCTTGGTATAATTACACATAACAAGTAAGCTCATGTCTAAGATGATTGACAGCCTGAATGATTGTAAATCATCCCGTTTTCTTTCTGAATGATGTTGCTTCATTTCTCTTTTCTCAATCTTTTGGTCGCAGCTCTGTATTTTATCTTATTCGGTTCCCTCTGGAGGGAACTTTGGGATTTTAGCTTTGAAACATTTACGTGCAAAAAAAAACATATAATACACTACAACTACAGGAAAGGCAAACCACAAAGCACAAAGGTCCTCTTATAAACTATACAAATCTTGTTGATTAAAATAATTACATAGTTGTCTTTGTCCTGTAAGATTCAATGTGTTTGAGTAACAATGTCTGGGGAACACTAATACGGTACAGAGGGAGTCAGGTTTAGTCTCCAGAAGACAGGTAAAGTTGGCATCCCTTGATCAGTTGTTACATGCAACTTAGGAACTGCGACTGGAAGCAGCATCTGTAGCTTTTTCCCACCGGTGGGCCAGCAGCAATAGGCATTTTCCGTGAGGAACAGCTGCTCAAAGAAATGACTGAGATGTGAAAGTGATGGGAGGCCGCGCGGCACAGACTTTGAGCCTGTGTAGAAAGAGAACATTCAATCAGAAGACCTGTGGATAGAGAGACACATAACCGAAACATAAATGTAGTTATTTGTGGTGAAGACATTAAGTCTGGTGAACGTGGTTGCATCATAAATGCCTCCCTGCAGGGTTTTGGGGTGTGTGCCATCTTACTTTCGGCATGCGACCTCATACCAAAATACAGATTTTCCCCGTAAAATGTTGAAGTGATGCCAGAAAACAATATTTCTGTTCGTCAAAAACTGTATATATACTCCAAAATTATGAAAATCGTGTCAAATAGACCGTCAGACGGCATAGACAGCTTTGTTTTTACGGAGTTCCGACGTCTCGTTATTTATTTCGCGGCGCCATCTTGTATAGAGGCGTTATGTTCTCGTATTTGATATAGCTTACATACGAGATCAGAGCCACAGTATTGCACTCATACTATATTTCTCTCGAAAAACCCTGCTCTATAGGTGGTGAGCACATTCTCCGATTCTCTGTTATTAAATTTCTTGCCGTTTAAGAAATGGAGGATCCTAATCAAATCTGCATTGAACCCATCCCAGTTTGAGGAGCAGTGTGGGATCGGGTGTTCAAGGAGGCACATCAGGAGGAGGAAAACTGCAGGTTTTCTTTCCAAAATAATTCTGAAAACCCAAACCCCCATGGCCGCAAAGTGAACATACTCAAAATGTATTTTCTATTGCAACCAAAAATGAACAATCTGAGCAAATCTTCCTCTCCATCCGTTTGTTAAGTGTGTCTAACCTTTTGTGAATTACAAGAACGTAATTTCCTGTGACAACCCACCGTTAGAAAGTTAAATAAATTGCTCAAAGGAAAACAAGGCAGGAAATACCATGACAGACATTTACAGTAAGACAAGGATAAAGGGCAATATAAAAAGACAAGGAAATAGAACAGAGTAATTGGAAAAGGAAACAACGAGAAGTGGTGAACATCCAAGAAGATATAAGAGGGATCTGCCTTTTCTTCTTAAAATGAAAACATATGATGCTCGTAAAATAAAGATGTAATTAATTATAGACAGATTATCTACAATACAACGGTTGGTTTTGACTTAGATGTGAGGCGAGTAGAGAAATGTAAGCGTAAAGCTGTGCTTTAACTAAATGAGTAACACGCTGTAGCACATACGTGTCAACAATAACCAGTGCTGCACTGTAAACATTTTGGCTGTAAAATTACAGTAAATTACTGGCGACTAGTTGCATGGATTTCACAGTAATTTACTATAAATATTTCACAGTAATTGACTGTAAATATTTCACAGTAATTTACTGTAGATATTTACGGTAAATTAGAATACAATTACAACTAAATACTGTGACTTTACAGTTGCCAAGCCCATCGAATTAGTGTGATATAGCAGTACAGAGCTGTGGTATTATGGTACCTTGATGTACATAAATTACAGTAATTACCTGTATTTTTACACTTTTACTGTAGAAGTAATGCAACACATTAGCCAGTAATGTACTGCAAATATAAAAATGTAAATAATACGATATTATATTGTAAATCTGACTAGTTAACTGGGATTTTACCATAACTACACAATTCAATCAGCTCAATCAACAAAGAAAAACAAAGAAAATGCCCATTTTAACTTTGTATTACTCCATTGAAGTGCAAAGTAACAAACAAAATAAAGCCGCGAAAACTGGACTACCAGGTCTTCCAGGCTAAACATAAACACATCTGCAAAAATATGGCCTACAGCTCAAAATGGCAAAGAGGTATTCTAAGGAGAGTGTCTCCCGGCGTTAGGATAGGCGAGACATCCTTCTCCTCCAGCTTCTCTTTATATATACACAGTTGAGTGGAATTTGGAACACCTGGGCAGAGGCGGAGCCAGGGGCAGACCAGGGGCAGACCAGGTGCACCTGGGCAGCAGGGAGACAGAAAAGAAAACAAGGAGGGGAGCAAATGTCTACAAAGACATCCACTCGAAGTCAACAATTTTTCTGAAGAATGTGCTGACATGGGGGTTTAAATTGCCATGCCTCTTTTTGTCTTTCGAGCCAGTCTCAGGGTTAATGCCCAGGAAGCACCTGAAAACCATAAGCCAAGACAACAATTTCAATTTTACATAGATGTATATGTTGCATAGTTTATTTTAAGGCACAAGCAG
>NW_011364639.1:0-2489 GCF_000735185.1 Notothenia coriiceps
GTGTGTAGTGAGAACGCGCTAGAGTGAGGGGGGCCCCCAAGCCAAAGCTCGCTTAGGGCCCCCAAAAGTCTAGGGCCGGCCCTGGCTCCACTTGTTCTTGGTGGCTCTTTGGGTTGCAGCTAGCTAAACGGCTGCTTTTACAAAGTTTTCACTCTTGTCACTTGTTGGTTACCCTGAGTTCTTCAGCATACTACGTCAGATGCTTTAGTGTCATGATTGTTTGATCAACATGGTTTATATAGCTGGTACCCTCCGCCACTTATATTTTCAAGTTACATTCCTATTGAAGTTTCTGTAGATTTCTGTCGATTTGAGCTCATTTCTAATTGTAGAAAGCAGAAGGTGCTGGACATCTCACTTAGAATGTATTTCTGTGGCTTGCAGGTTGGCTCCAAAGGGACTCTGGGTATCTACATGTTGTCTCAGACATGCTCACAGTCAGGCAGATGTTATGCACAGAAGACACAAATACATCATTTACCTGATACTTTGATTTGTACAGAAAACACACACACAAACACGCCTGTAACTCGCTATAAGTAATTCCTGCCCACCTTTCTTTGCTGTAATGCTTCCACACCTCACCACCAGACACATCTGTTAACTGTGTGTGTGTGTGTGTGTGTGTGTGTGTGTGTGTGTGTGTGTGTGTGTGTGTGTGTGTGTGTGTGTGTGTGTGTGTGTGTGTGTGTGTGTGTGTGTGCTTTTGAAAAACACTCTCTAATATTTTGGATCAAGATTAATTCTATTATTTGGGTTTTACTCAGCCTGCTATATCTTACTTAACATTGCTGCTGTTTTCTTTTCTATTATTTGTATTTAGTTTTTTCATGTTATGAAAAACCACAGTGTCAGGATGGCTTAGTTTCACTGGAAGCTAAGAATATATTATATGTAACGATAAAAGACATAATATTTCCTCTTATAAACCTATATATACCTCCTTTATTTCTGAATTATTAACTATTAAAGAGAAAATGTTTTGCTCATTTTCAGGTTCATATCAGTATTTAGTGCCTCTACTGTGACATGTCTCCATGCTTTAATGTTCAAAACAGCACCTCTTTTCACCCTCTGTCTGAAACCAGAGCCCAGTCTGCTCTGATTAGTTAGCTGGGCGAAAGGAGTCCAAAGGAGACGTTTCAGGCAGGGGGGGAGTGTGTGGGGGAGAAACTGCCTCTGGAGGGAACTTTGGGATTTTAGCCTTTGCAGACCATTTACATGCATACAAACCTATAACCATACAGGAAAGAGAAACTCCAAAACAATCTAAATATGATTCCTCACTGAGGCTAAAGTGCAACAGAAAACCAGGTTTATGCAAGAAGAGTCACAATAATCAATAATAAAAGTGTATTAGAAAATAAGTATTATTAAGCAAGACTATGAGTTGTCCCAGCCTTTTATCTTTAGTCTAACTTTGCGATACAAGTTCACTCTTCACCTTGGACATTAATTAATGAAGCTGCATATAAAATTCCCTTTGCGTCCGGTGTAAACGCACCAATCGTCTTCTTTGTTTTCTACGTCAATCTTCTGCTGGGTAGAGTTTTCAGAGTTTATGTTGCTCAAGTTTCACCGCTACCTGGGGATAGCTATTGTTAGCTTTTTGTTGAGTTGCAAGCTATTTAGTTTAGTTGCCTCTCAGTGAAATGCTCTCTTGTAAGCAGTGATACAGTGTTCAGGGCTTTCATTGTGAAAGGCAAACAGAACCATTGTTAAGTGAAGCTTATAAGGAAACAAGCTAAATGTCGATGGTGTCATTATATATCAGACATTATTGGTGAATTCAGAATCTAGTGTATAATGATTGGTTAAAGCAAACATGATATCTTTAGCCCCCTTGGTGATGAACATTTTTATTTGAGGTATTTTAATGAAGCCTCAGCATTGAATAACTTTCTATTCTCCTCCTGAACTCCTATGGAGTGGCGTTCAAATTATGAAATGATTCATGCTTTGGCACAAACTCTCAGAAAAGTCTTCCCCTGAAAAGCGGCTGGGTATTGTAAGCATCAGTAGCACAAAACTGAATGTCAGCATCAGTGCTGAATGTTTTTCCTGAGGAGATCACACAAACAGACAACCTCCCCCCCTTCACACACACACACACACACACACACACACACACACACACACACACACACACACACACACACACACACACACACACACACACACACACACACACACACACACACACACACACACACACACACACAGTCTAGTTGAAGGATAGTTGTATCATTTAGTCTTGTTTTATTTCCTCTGTTTCCTCATTAGAAGCAGCAGATTAAAGCTGCCCGGCCATTGGTCTCCATTTGGACCAAAACACACTGCTAATGGACCTGTGTGTGTGTGTGTGTGTGTGTGTGTGTGTGTGTGTGTGTGTGTGTGTGCGTGCGTGCGTGCGTGCGTGCGTGCGTGCGTGTGTGTGTGTGTGTGTGTGTGTGTGTGTGTGTGTGTGTGTGTGTGTGTGTGTGTGTGTG
>NW_011364640.1:0-3334 GCF_000735185.1 Notothenia coriiceps
GTGGGGTTGAAAATTTCACAGTTTTAGTTGATTAAAAAGGTACAAATGTTGGGAATGTAAAGGTCATATTGTTTTGTTTTTCCAAAGGCTGTATACATTATTTGATTGTGCACAAACTGATCAAACGTTTTACTGTCTTGTCTCATTGTCTTATTCCTAAAAACTAAAAGTAAAAACAATTATAATAATATATGTGATGATTTCAAATATTCACAACATGTTTTATCTTTCCTAATATGTTGCTTCAATACATAATAGTTGGCATTAAAGTGCCCATGTCATGGCCATTTCTACTGATCATATTTCCATTATTGAGTATACTAAAATAGATACTGTGCAATTTTCCAAACTCACATTGGTTTCTCATACAGCATCTCTGTGAAGTAATGTGTATTCACCAGGTATTCACTCTGTCCTAAACGGCTTGTTGTAGCTCCTGTCCCCCCCTCCCTGTCAGCCCAGTGTGCTCTGATTGGTCGGGATGTTGCGAGGCTCGTTGCTGCGAGGAGCGGACAGATTTCCGGGTCGGCAATACAGCGAGAACAAGCAAAACTCATCCTGAGCACACACAAACACTCACAGCCAAAGTAAAAACAATAAGTGTGGCTTGATATTGAGTAACAAAAAGGTTTATAACGCATTGCTGAGAGATTCCCAACTCGTCTATTACCAGCTTTCAGGGAGCTCTATGCAAGTCAATGGGGACTCCCTGTTAGTTAGCCAAAGGATCCTGGTGTGTGAGGTGCTCCGCGGATTGGTCCATTTGGGCCAATCCGGTCATTTGTTGTTGATTTGGGTGTTCACACGTCACAGAACCCAGGAAGCAAACAATGGACGATGAAAAATCTCCAACGAGGCGTTCTGGGGCAGTATAGACAGGTCTTTTCTGTGTTAGAGTTTTACTCGCTACAGGGTGTACTTTGAGGGTTTGTGACTCTGCAGACCGTTTACATGCATAAAAACCTTCATAACACACAAGGGGACGGGTAATAACGCATGACATGGGCCCTTTAAGCCTTTCAAAGTCAACATTTTATTACGGGGAAAAAAATGATGAAAAAGGTTAAAATCTCAGGCTCAAATTGTTGGCGAACGCTTAAAATTAGGAGTAACACACAACTACCGAAAAGATGCATGAGATTATTTTAAAGACAGAATGTCGGTTGAGGATTAAGGTTTTTGCTAAAACATTTTTGGTTTATTTAAGCCACGCCCTTAAACCATAATTGACAAAACATTTAAAATAATGTATTTTGGCCAAAAGTGTCTTTGTCAATTGTCATATTCTAATGTCATAGGCCAGCTAATACGGTATCTCAGGCAGACACAAAGCTAGATCCGGGTTAGTTTGTAATGTACCAATGTAGGCACTAAAACAGCGTAAACTAAAACTGTTTAAACAAGACTGTAATGAGCAATACACAAACAAGAGTAGCACATACTCGAAAAGTAAAATGGAACTTTATTAGTCCCCAGAGGTTAATTAGTTGTTTAGCAGTGCAAACAGAACAAGCGTCTACATTATTAGAACACTTACAGGAACATCTACAGGAAATGTTAAATTTGTTAACTTGTTAATTACAGCTAAGGGAGTAGTAGGTATCAGAGGAATACAGAGGTGTGCTGCACGAGGTGGCAGTGTGCTGAGAGTAGGAGGTGCAAAGATCTTCTTGGTAAGATGTGAAGCAAATGGAAAAAGGGAGTAGAATGAAATAAAGATGGAGGTGTAGATGAGCAGAAGGCGAGGCGGCTGTGAGAGCAGAAATCCTTGGGAGCTTGGAGAGCAGCAGATGCTGCAGACTTTGCTGCAGTGGTCTGAATCATTCATTCTCCTTTAGTTTTTAAGGCGATCTCAGTAAACATCAGCCCTGTGCTGTGTCAGGGGAGTTGTTTCCTCCAACAGTTTGTGAATGTTGCTGAGAGATGATGGATGCTAAAGAACAGCCGTCGTGTCCCGATCTTTCCTTATCTCTCTGCCTTTCTTTTTACCCTTTATCTCACTCTCTTATCAACAAACATACACCAGGGTCATGAAAGTTTTAGAGGCTTGGCATGGCTTCAGAAGCGTCTGAAACTTGGTCAAGGTTGGCCGTTTCCTGTCAAGTATTTACACAGCGATTGAAAACGACAGGGGAACATATCCACATTGATGCAACATGCATTACGTACCATATATATTTCATCAAAGTAAACAGTTATAAAAAGCTGCAGGCACGTTGAGCGCCATGCACGCCACTTGTGTGTCTCCTGCTCCTCTGTCCTTCCATCTGCTGGTTCCTTTATCTAAAACTGCTCTCTGTGTATCTCAAGTTCCATATAACCTCCAAAACAGAGAAAGATAAGACTCAATGAGAAAAGGACCATTGAGCATTGAGCATGTTGAATGTTTGGCACTATTGTTTTGTTTCTAACAGATTGTCATAGATTGCACAACCGGTCTTTTCATGGTAAATGGAAACTTAGATTTAAGTTTGCATACAAAAACATATTGTTATATTTCCTTTTTCTGGTGAGGAGAGTGTCAGTTAAGGTCTTCTTTAAATACAATCTTCAGTGTGCTTTATTACAAACGTAGGGCAAGAGTATATGTTACTTAATTTGAACTAAAGTAGTGTAAAGCAAGAGCAGTGTTTTACAGCAAAATTATTTCTGGGTTGTCGTTGGCATTTCTCCTAGTGGTTTTATGTTCCCAAGCTAACACCTTCTTCAGGGAAACCATAACATTTCTGCCACAAGATTTCATCTTCTGTACAGAGTTGTCAGTTGAGGGAGTTTCTTGTCCATCCAAGTATTGAAATTCAGTTACTCCTTAATTTGTTTAGAAAATGAACAGAATGTTCTCTTCCAGAACATTGATGGCTACAACATTTCAGCTACTCAATTAAACATGAACAGTGATTACATCCACAGCTCAGACTAGCAGCGGTCCCTTGGACTCCCACAGAGCATATGTGCCAAGTGTCCTCGCCATCATCAACCCCTCCTACACACGCACACGCACACGCACACGCACACACACACACACACACACACACACACACACACACACACACACACACACACACACACACACACACACACACAGGCACACACGCACACACCTGGGGGGTATACTACGAAGCAGGATTTTCGCTTAGCCGGCTAACTTCAGGGAAAACTCTGGGTTTCCGGTCCTACGAAGCTGGTTCTCTTTTTAGCAGGCTAGATCTCCATGGTAACTTATGCTGAGCGGCTAACCTGCCCCGGAGCAGGTTAGGTTGCAGGCTAAGAGCTCAACTCAGTGAAAGCACTGCCTGCTGACCAATCAGAGCTCAGTGTGCGGAGTTTAAAGCGA
>NW_011364641.1:0-5880 GCF_000735185.1 Notothenia coriiceps
AAACAAAAAATGAGGGAGCGCAAAAGAGAAAGCTGCAGCGAGAGCAAAAGTCTGATCATTGAGAAAGAAGAAACAAGAACTGCAAACAAAAACCTATGTTAAAACAAAGAAAAAAGAATTATAGTTTACATGATTACACAAATTATTTGTTTGCAACTTATAGTTTTATTTTTGAAATGTATTTTATTTTTGCTTGACTCAGTTTTTTTTTCTTTTAAACTCATAGTTTTGCTTTATTCTGAGAAAGTGATGGTTTATCTTTATGATACAAAACTAATCCCATACAGGCATCGCAAGGGCTTCCTAAAAAAAAAAAAGCAATGGGATTTTTCCAATGGATTTTTGTTTTGTTCAACAGGATAATCGCCACACCACACCACTTCGTGATTTTTGGAACATAACAAAACAATTACCAGAAATACAACTTAACGTTTGACTAGAAAACAAACTACATCAAGGCTGCATGACTCAACATCACCACCACTGAGCTAAAGGCGGTTTTTGTTTGGCAAGATGGCGTTTAGTGGTCTCATTTAAGATACTTGTCAGCAAATGCTGTTTTTATAACACATAGAAACTTTAGACATTCACCAGTGGGTTATTTACAGACATATTTATGTATGTATGACGAAACGTGAAAATCTCTTCTGCTTGTGATAATCACAGACCTTATGTCAGACATCTAAGCAAAAATATGTTCAAAATCATGTTGAACATGAAACCACACATTGCAGCTTTAATGTGTACGTAGTATTTTACTGATGTAGCTTAAATATGAGCCCCTTATTACCTTCTTTATATTGAGTTACAGAGCTTAGTTAGGTGGCTCCCGGCCCCTACTAAGTCTTAATTGTGAGATGATTAAGAAAAAAGAGAGGACTAGACAAACTGGTATGGTTTTGGAGACTTTTATAAAGTCTTTTAGCAATTTAGTAATTTTCCATTCAAGAGACATTTTTAGGGAAATGTCTCTTGAATGGACAAATAATAACTTTAGACACATGACAAAGGGATGGTTACTGTGTCTTTGTAAGAGGACACAAGACGGAAAGTATATTATACATCTACAAAAAGGAACTACATATGTTACAGTTGATGGTTCATAGGGATTGCTTTCAACAACGCAACCTTGTGACATTAAAATACAGTTGTATCCAATTAAAATATAAATTATGCCGAGAAAACAGCAATACATATCAAAACTTGAGCCACTGATGACTTGAGAGGAAGGAATTTGATGTTTATGCCAGCCTACATCGGGTGTGCCCCCCGCCCCCCTCCATGGGCACCGGTGGGTTTCAGGACCAGATGTTACAAACGGTCGTGCTTTCGTTCATTTGGAGTGTTTATTTTTGTACAAAGTGGTTTAAAAGTGAAATGGTGTAAAATGTTTTGAATGCAGCGTGCAATACCACTGACGTAACATTTAGAGGAAAGTAAGAACATTTTTTTTTCATTTGGTTATTGGGGTGAACGGACCTTTTAACGCTGCGCAAGAGCATTCTCTCATCTGTGACTTATCCTTTCTCCTGGAAACAAACCGCACGCTCTTCAAATACAGAGTAGCGTATTTGATATATTTATAAATCACTACTATACTTTGCCTCTAGTTAGTAGTTGGTCAAACTAAAATAACGTCAAAGTTACACAAGCACTGTCATGGAAATAAGTGCTCATGTTTTTATGTAACGACACAACACAACATTAACTGGGAGTCTCCCTCCCAGTGAAAATGGTTTCGTAACCAGTGGGTGAGGAGAACATACAAGTCCTTATTCCAATTTTAACATGTTACAAACATTGTGACGTTAAGGTTACAGTAAACATGTGTCCAACGTTTTAGGGAACTTAACTTTGTCTGTAACGAAGCGCAAAACAAAACATTTAAGTGTCAGAACAAGGTTACTCAACTCACCCTTTCCCGCTCCAGCCAAAGCGTTGACAATTAAAACTGCAATGAACACCACGGTACATATGGTAATGAGTACAATCCGGTTCAAACTGTTGGCCCTCATGTTGGTGAGCTGCTTCTTCTCCTCTGTTCTCCGCTGTTAGCTGCTAGCTGCTGTTAGCTGTCACTGACCGTCAGAGCAACACAAACCGTGACCAACTGATGCCTTCAAGCACAATATGTAAACGCCCACACCCCTTCTACGCCTTCAACAAACGTCTCTATTGACTTAAGTGCTACGTTTTCATTTATATTTATATATTTGGCAGAAATTAGCCTGGTTGTGACCTCGAATAGCAGAGGGAAAGGCAAAGGAAGTAGGCCTACCCAATTAAAATAAAAATAACTCAGAGAGGGTCCGATTTAGGGGCGGAAACATTATCTTTCACTTGTGTTAAGTCTATGTTTAATAGTGGGACAGGGACAGGGTCCTTATAAACCAGCAGACTTTTTTTCTTAGATAAGGTTCCAGGGTGTCCCTTTGCTTGAAACTAACACCATCATTCCCTCACTTTCTCTCCAATACATCAGTGCTTCCATGTCAGGAAAATTGCTTCATCCAGATGTTATGCACTTTAGATGAACATGTTTGATCCTATTTTCTCAAAACTGCCTTGTCTAACATGACCTCAAAAATACCTTTGCTTTTTTTGTAATGACATTTCTTATTGGCTGCTGAATACACTTTTACCCATATATTGGCATTAAGATAATATATATTTTACACATGTTTGGAATTATAGTGATACGTTTTTGTTTAATAGAAGTGTATTGTATTCAATACAATAATCTGAGAGAAAATGCTTACAACCCTGAGCAAAACATTTGAAAAGTTATACAGGGCCACCCCTCCCTACACGCAGAACACGTGCAGTGCGTAGGGCCTCATCTTATGCGCAAATGCGAGCAATACCCATTTGTTTCAGTGTTCAAATATAAGTCGTGTCTCAGTTTGTGAGCTGTTTTTCTTATACCATATGAAGAAAAACAGTGAGCTAAACAAATGTGTGGAGATTTTTCTCTAATGACAAATTATCTTTGTTTTTCAAGAGTCTCTTGTGTAGCAACTGCAAGTTGTGGTTTATTGACATTAAAGACAGATGAGGAATTATTTTAAATGAAACAAAGCCTTCAGTATTGCACCCAGCTGTAGTAAGCATGTTTGTAGATTTGTGGAGATACTATAGTACCGTAGTTTATCAATTATCAATGTTAAGAAAAAACCGACAACATTACTGCTGGGATTGCTCTAAATTCTTGAATATAAACTCCCTGAAAAGGGCACCAATATTCATTCAGTGCTGGCCTGAGTCTGCACATGGGATTTGTTTACGATGAAAAACATAGAATATTACCAGATTTCAAATGTTAACATATTACATGCATAAATAATGACCGACAGTCTCAGAACATGTTCCAGCTTTTGGACATAAAATATGAATTTACTTCAAGTTCATTACAACTGTATCTGACATGTCATTTTTTCAAGTGCTTGTCTATTACAAACTGTACATCCATTAAATGTGTGTGTTTGTGTGTGTGTCTCAGTAGGCTGGTTTGTGAGTGTGTGTGTTAGGAGGCCTGTGGTTGGCAGTCCTGAGTCTCTGTGCTGCTGTTCTCATAGTCTCTGTGTAATTCCAGTGGTCCGTACAGGTTCTCCAGTACAGCCAGTACTCTGCTCTGCACCGAGTCCACCTGCTCTACGGGGCAGTATTCATCCAGACTGGACCTGGACCACACGTTCAAAAACACATTTCATTTCTTTTTTTAACTCTGACTCTTATTAAGTACATCTGTAACTCCCATGAGGCTCTGCATGCTGTTATTTACCTGGACATGGTGACCAGTGTGGGTTTGGGCAGAGCCTTGAGAAACAGCTGCACGGCGGAGATGAGTCTGTCGATCTCCTCGTCGGAGCTGATGTGGTGCGGCAGCTCCCCCGAGTCACAGGTCAACCCAGCCTGATGGACCTGAGGGAACACAGGGAGAGAGCAGAGAGATCAGATGTGAGAGGGAATAAAACAACCCTGATGTATTTCATTGTATTCATGCCTTTACTTTGAAAGTCCCTGTACTTTATTTATCATTATCACATCACTGCCGAGTGTTTTATTCACGTCACACTGACAGGTGAATGAGCGACTGTCATTCTGAGTGAACAGTTCCATCCCATGTCGCAACCTCTAAGGTTTTCATTTGTAATGTGTGAATAATCTACGTACATAGACACCTCTGTATGAATTTGTCAATTATTGCTTGAGTTTCACAAAACCTGTAATAATCAGTATAGTAGGAGCTGTTGTATCAGTACACTCACAGTTCATAAGGGCCTTAACATTCTTACCATTTCATAGTCAGGGCACGGGTTTCTGGACTTTAAACTGGAAACCAGTCGGGCTAATGAAGCCATGCTGGAAGACAGAAAACAGGAAGATAATGCACTTTAGGTGTGCCTGGTGGAACAATGGACAGAATAAAGTAATGTGCATGGAATTAACAGTCACACAATGAAGGATCTGGATAATTACAGACGTGCTACACTTCCTACATCAGTGCTGATGCTCAATGATCATGATCAATAAGCACCCATTTCATATAGGGAGAGAAGTCACTTCATAATCGTCCCATCACACACATGCTTTCATCTGGTTGGACATGTTGGACCTGTTCTCACTGTGTGGGTGTGTACATGTGCCTGCATGACACCTGTATGACTGTTTATGTCGTTTTGCTAGTTCCAGAGCCCTGAATTGTGCTGCATGGGTTAGCACTCTCTTCTCAAAGCATCAAGCTTCTGACTTCCTACAGTCGTGACGTGAATTTTCGTCTGTTCTTCTTACCCCTTTTCCATTCAAATTAATTCCGTTGTAGTTCTGTGTTGGGGCTAGATTGGTTCAGTCTGTTGAGTCTGAGAGGAGCCGGGTTTTAACGCCACCGTTTATATCCCATCAACGCCAGCGAGTGTGCCTCACAATAATGTGATGCATCAGGCAAATTAATTATTGGCCTTAAAGTAGTGTTGAAAACGAATTATGTAACATACTGCCTGGTTAATGTTCCATAACGTCTATATGTACAATATGTGGAATTGCGTTCCAGTCACTTTGCGATCTCGGCACTCCTGCAACATCTTTCTAATCTCGCCATGAACTGATGTCGCTCTGCACTAGCCTCTTATGTATGCGTTATGCCTTATGGCAGTTCAACCCAATCACTGGCGACAAGATGGCGACATGAGCGAATGCTGCGAATGCTGCAAACGCAGCGAACGCTGATCTCCTAGAAATTAAGGACGCTTTATCCAGCATTACCAAGGATATAAGTGACTTAAATAAGACCCGAAAGGATGATAGCATAACAATTAAAAAACTGCTGGAAACGATCGGAAGCATGGAGAGGATAATGAAGGAAAAAGACGAGAAGATTGTCACGCTGGAGAGAAGGATCGAGGAGTTTGAACAACACACCCGAAAAGAGGATGTTATCGTGACCGGATTAAAAATCATAAAACCATATTCCCAGGTAGTGAAAGGAGATTCTGTGTCTTCAACAGACGGAGACGGACATGATTCGGTCAAAACACAGGTGCTCGAGGCACTTAACGTACGTGGCGTGTACCTGAAGTCTGAGGAGATTGAGATCTGCCACACACTTGGGAAGCCGTCGGAAAGTGGATTCCAAACGGTGATCATAAAACGTGTGAGCAGAAAGACAAAAGTTTGTATGATGATAAACGCCAAGAAACTGAAAGGGACCGGAATCTACATTAACGAGCACCACACGAAAAGGAACGTGGATATTGCAAGAACTGCGAGAGACCTGAAGAAGAGGAACAAAATCGAAGCTACCTGGACCAGGGACTGTAAAATATTCATCAAAACAAACGAAGGAAAAGTATCGATTGTGAAGGACAGTGAGGACTTATCTAT
>NW_011364642.1:0-2196 GCF_000735185.1 Notothenia coriiceps
TGGTCCTCTCTGTTTCTACCTGCTTTCTGATTGGTCTTGTCTCTCTCCTCCTGCTCTCTGATTGGTCCTCTCTGTTTCTTCCTGCTCTCTGATTGGTTCTCTCTCTCTCTCCTCCTGCTCTCTGATTGGTTCTCTCTCTCTCCTCCTGCTCTCTGATTGGCCAGGTGCTGGCAGAGCTGCGTTTCAGTGTCCACCAGCTGTCGGAGGAGGACACCTACGTGAAGTTTGACGTGCAGATGGTCAGGTACAGTCTGTTATTACGGTATAATTACCTCGTGTTACAGCCAATCACACTCCTCCTTCTCCTCACCACCAAACCACAGAAGGAGCAGACACTGAACCTGACAAAGACAGAAACAAAAGATGTACTCTTTACGTCTTCGAATTCTCACAGAACATACAAATTCTCTGCCTTCCTTCGTGCATTAACTTCAGTGAGAGAGAGAGAGCAGCGTGTAAACAGAGCTGGTTTTATTCCAACATTCATTGCCATAAGAAAAGGTCTGAGTGAACGTGTGTGTGAGAGGAGGTCTGAGTGTGTGTGAGGAGGTCTGAGTGTTTGTGAGGAGGTCTGAGTGTGTGTGAGAGGAGGTCTGAGTGTGTGAGAGGAGGTCTGAGTGTGTGAGAGGAGGTCTGAGTGTGTGTGAGAGGAGGTCTGAGTGTGTGAGAGGAGGTCTGAGTGTGTGTGAGAGGAGGCCTGAGCATGTGTCCCCTCTTCTCCATGTCTCTTCTACATCAACATGTGTCCCCTCTTCTTCATGTCTCTTCTACATCAACATGTGTCCCCTCTTCTAAATCAACATGTGTCCCCTCTTCTACATCAACATGTGTCCCCTCTTCTTCATGTCTCTTCTACATCAACATGTGTCCCCTCTTCTTCATGTCTCTTCTACATCAACATGTGTCCCCTCTTCTTCATGTCTCTTCTACATCAACATGTGTCCCCTCTTCTCCATGTCTCTTCTACATCAACATGTGTCCCCTCTTCTCCATGTCTCTTCTACATCAACATGTGTCCCCTCTTCTTCATGTCTCTTCTACATCAACATGTGTCCCCTCTTCTTCATGTCTCTTCTTCATCAACATGTGTCCCCTCTTCTTCATGTCTCTTCTACATCAACATGTGTCCCCTCTGTGGAAAGAGACTCTGAAAGTTTCAGGAACAAAGATTCTCTCTCTTTTTGATCCATTTCTATAAAAACCTGTCTGAAAATGAGCTTTTTTGGTCACTTGATGATGTCATAGCGATGTTTAGTCTTGTGTCACCATTAGACAATCAGCAACCAAGGTAACCCCCCCTCTCTCAGAGGGGCGTGGGGAGGGGCTTCTTATTTTCATCTAAAGTAACAGACAGAGAATCAGCACTTTGGAAACAGGGCTGAAACAGAGGGGATTATGGGTAATGCTGCAATGATCTGTTTGGTGTTTCAGCCAATCAGAGACAGGCTGTGGATATATCTGAGATATATTGATGAGAAACAGTATGATAGGAGACCTTTAATGATCTGTGTTTAATGAGCATCAGTGAGGCAGCAGCGCCCCCCTGTGGCGCTTTTTATTCCTGCAGAACTCACACGTTTTAAAAGTGTATCTTCTTTTTAATCCATTTACCAAAATTCTGACTTTTTCTCATAATTCTTACTTTTCTAAAAAATATAACATTTTTCGCAACATTTTGAATTTCTTTTCAGAATTCGGACTTTTGTTAAAGTATGTCTTTTTTCTCAGAAATTCAATAAAAAAATAATTTTGACATAGTTTCAAATTCTCATATTTTCCTAGATTTCTGACTTCTAAAAATGCACTCTATTTCTCAGAATTCAGACTTTTCTAAGAATTAGGACATTTTTCTTAACATCCTGACTTTTTCTCGCTACTCAGACTTTTCGGGATTTCTGAGTTGTTGTTTTTTTCTGACTTTTTCTTAAGATTCTCACTCCTTTCTCAGATTTCTCTTAAAATGTAATAGCATATGATGACGAGTGATGTTTCCTCCGTGTCTTTCAGCTCCAATCAGTTTAACAACACGAGTCCTCGAGTCTCTAGCATCACCCAACTGGCTGTCCTCGCTAAAGTGTCCATCAGAGGGTAAACACACACACACAGAGACACACACACACACACACACACACACACACACACACACACACACACACACACACACACACACACACACACACACACACACACAGACAC
>NW_011364643.1:0-928 GCF_000735185.1 Notothenia coriiceps
GAGATGCCTCGTTTATTTCCCTTGTGTTATTATCAGAAGTTACTGTAAACTTTTGAATAATGTAGTTCATCAACTTTTAGTAGTTTGTTTAAATGTTTTAATTATGTTGTTTTTGTTTGTAGAAGTGCATAATTCCTTGATTCATTGTAAAATTAATCTGAACTTTTTGATCTGTTATGATGATAAACTGAAGCAATTTCTAAATGAACCCAATTAAGTGAGTTTTAAATCGTCCTACTTAGTTTATAAGGAAATGATGAAGAGGAACAAAAGAAATTAAAACTGCGGTCACAGACGTGCACGCAGTTGTGGGCAGGCCTTCGCGTCCGAGCGCCTGTAGGGGAGGGTCGCCGGTCGTCCCGGCGTCAAGCAGTTGCGCGCGCGTCCTCCGAAATGAGCCGTTCGTAATTTCTCAAACGTTCGCGTCCCGGACTCCCAGGTCTTCCGGCAGCGACCGGGAAACGTATGTGGGCGCGCCCCCTGGAAGGAAAACACATTTCTGTAAAGGTTCGTCTACGATCGATTATCGCGGAGGCTGTCTGGAGGAGCCTTAACCGTGGCGTGCGGTGCAGTGGGTTGTGCAGACGTTCTGCCCTTGACCGTTTGTTTACTCAATAAACGCATCTCCTCTGGATATTAGGCTATGTATGTTTTTAATACTTCTGCTTTAATTCTGAGCCGACATTTACAGTGAGAACAGCTGCTGAGGCCAGTGCAGAAAGCAGAGCAGTGTGTATAATATGTATCTCTCAATAATATAAGTAACAGGCCTACATTACACACTTTATTTGTATGCTTTAACAGGGCTGCCAACATTTGAGTTCAGCTTGGAGTGAGATTTCAAATGTTGGCAGCCCTGTTAAAGCATACAAATAAAGTGTGTAATGTAGGCCTGTTACTTATATTATTGAGAGATACATNCGTTCTT
>NW_011364644.1:0-6018 GCF_000735185.1 Notothenia coriiceps
CTTATTAACAATATACCGGCGGGCCAGATCTAATAGTTATTAGAAATTATCCTGCGGGCCGAAATTAAATCCACCAAGGGCTTGATTTGCCATCAATGTTTGGGCTCAGGCTCTGAGCTGAGGAGACCCTCAGGATGGAGTGAAGGTGTGCGTGCAATATACCGGAGGGCCAGATCTAATAGGAATTAGAAATTATCCTGCGGGCCGAAATTAAATCCACCAAGGGCCGGATTTGCTATACACGGTATATCTCTCGTTCCCCGTCTTGTCTCCACTCTTCCTCCCGTCGTCCTGAGTGCTACGGGAGGTCTGACTCTCACTTTGTGTTTCTCTCTTCCTCTTTAGGACAGCAGTCACCCTGAGACGTTGATCAACCTCATCGTGCTGACTCAGCACCTGGGCAAAGCTCCCGAGGTGAGACTTTGGACCGAAAGCTTTTAACCACGGCGACGCTGCAACTGCCGTCAGTTTAGTATTTTTCCTTCAGGCTAACAGACAGACAGTTAGTTGGAAGTAGCTAAGTACATTTGCTCAAGTACTGCCTTTTAAGTATACGTTTGAAATACTTATTATTGTCATGAGTATTTCAGTTTTATACTGCTTTGTACTTCTACTCCACTACATTTTGGAAGCTGATATTGTATGTTTGAATTCATTACATTTATCACACAGCTTTAAAGTATGTTACAGATTCAGATGATTAGCTAATGCAGCATTTACATTAACTCATGAGCATACATTATGACCAGAGCTGGAAGAAGGAATCATATCTTGTTCTTAAGTAAAAGTAGAAATACCACCGTGTAGGTATACTCAAAAGTATTAGCATCAAAAGTACCAAAAGTAAAAGTACTTGTTATGCAGATTTCCCATTTTTTATTATTATATATAATCTGTTTTGATTTTAATTATCGATGCATTTATCTCAGCTGGTAAAGGTGGAGCTTAGTAGCTTGTGTATTTGATTCCAGGTGAAACCAAAATCTTATTTAAGTGTTATTTATATCATTTATCCAAATCTGTAAAGTAACTAAAGGTACTAAATAAATGTAATGGAGTAAAAGTAAACTATTAACCTCTGAATTGTAGTGGGGTGGAATTAATAGGTTGCAAAAAAGAATAATAAGTACCTCAAAATTGTCCTTAAGTGCAGTACTTGAGTAAATGTACTTAGTTACTCCACTGCATGTAATTAAAGGTTAAGATCGGGCAGCAGTCATTAAAACTAGCTGTGATGAACACATTAATGCATCAGTAATCTTGAAGCAGTTATGTAATTTAAATGACTCCTGAAGAAGACCATAAAACACAATCAGTACTTTTACTCTTGATACTCAAGGTTTGCTTTTATGTCAATTCAATGTAACTTCTACTTTAGTAAAGATCTGAGTACTTCTTCACACACTGGTTCACAGAGGACATGACATATCTCCACTTGGCTCAGAGTGCAGTATGCTTCTCTCAGCATTTTTTGTGTGTTTTCTCTGATTGAAGCGCGCAGAAAGCATTCAACCAAAGCCTTTTCTTGATTGTCTCCCTATCACGAAAAAGTGTCACTAAAGCGTTTCCTCAGGTTTAGTGCTGTGTGCGTTGACGCCCTGGAACTCAGAGTTCATAAGATAAAGCCTCAGATTATCTGTCCTACGTTTGATGGACTTGATAGTAATGCAATAAAGCTGACCACTGCCTCAAAGCCACAAATAAAAGGGTTCCAACGTTGATAACCGCTGATTAGCACATCTCACTCAAGGTTACTCACTCAAGGCTGTTTCTCTGAAGACAAAGAAGTGCCAAATCCTCAGGTACAGTAGAGGGCTGAACGATTAAAAAAAAAAAAAGAAGTGTTCTTCTTGTGTGTCAGTCATCCCCACCAATCAGAAGTGCTGTGCTCCACATGTACCTGTCATTGTTAACCAATCAGAAGTGCTGTGCTCCACGTGTACCAGCCATTGTTAACCAATCAGAAGTGGCCCATGATAGAAGGTGATAGACAGATTGATCCAATCACCTGCCAAGTATTTTTTAAAGTGCCTTCCTTTCCAAATGGCTTCCAATGGAGCTCTCCTAGATGGTTTGGTGAAACAAACCATCTGAGTCAGGTTAGTAATGCTCCATCACATGTTTCTATTACAGGGTGAATCTTAAACTGAAGCTTGACTTTAAAGCAACCCAACGGAAGTTTCATGTAAGTTTAGTTCTTTCACTCGTAGCTCGGGCTGCGGGGGTGCTAGAGACGGGAGCACGTTGATACGACCTTCCTAGCCGGAGATATGGCCGCATTTTACAATAGACTTCCGTTGGGTCGCTTAAAAACAAATATCGCAAATCGAATCCCAATATCTGTCAGAAAAATCACAATTAGATTATTTCCCTAAATCGTGCAGCCCTAGTACAGTAATAGAGAAACACCTTTTTAAATGGCCTTTCCTTTCCAAATATAATCAAAGTGATGTTAGATATTAAATAATAGATGTTCAAATATGGTTAGTGGTTTTAATCAACTGCTCCTTTCTCTCTGAATGTTTTGTTTTCGGTTCCCTCACGCTATCCTCATTACTCAAACTGGGTCTAGAGGAAAGCCATTTATACTGTACAAATATCAACAGTATTTCATTATTTAAGTACCCCCTGATCTCCTTCTTTTTTCCCCCCTCAATAACATTAAATATTAATAGCTAAAACTGTGGCCTGACGACACACATAAACAAACCCACAAAGGGCTTCAGATTTTGAATATAACCGGAGCTCACCTGTTATAAACCATTAAGAATGAGAAAACCCAAACATCTGCCTAGGACAATGTTGCATCCACATGCTCCTAAGATTTGTCTCATTGGGAATGTATTCTTCTGACGTTGGGGAGCTATGAGCTTTACGTCGTAATGTGGAAACAACATGGATGCTACAGAGAACATGTATTGTATTGTATTGCTCCGTGCATTTCCACAACAACAACAACAGCATTTCAGAGTTATTCCGACTTAAGGGTATGTGCATGTAAATATTCACACTAAGAAACTAATTTTTCAAATTATTTTAACACCACACGTGTCAATTTAGAATAGAATATGGAGGGATGAAACCCTCTTGAATGGTCACACATGCAGAGCACACAGTGTTCTCTGCGTTTAACCCATCCTAGTACCAGGAGTCTAGTTCTAGGAGCAGTGGGCAGCTATTGCACAGCGCCCGGGGAGCAATGGGAGTGAGGGGGGAAGGGGGGTGTCCGGTGCCTTGCTCAAGGGCACCAAGGCAGGGCAGGAGGTGAACTGGGACCTCTCCAAGTAGCAGTCCACACTCCATATTTTAGGTCTGGTCGGGGACTTGAACCGGCGACCCTACGGCTAACAGTCCAAGCCCCTACTGACTGAGCCACTGCCGTATCAGCCTAAAAATGTAACGGTATATACCTTGGCCAATGCCACACCATTCAACCAAGTGTTAGGAAAATTGGGCCATGAGTTTTTTTTGTAGTCCTGCTGAAAAAATATGAACTCAGCCGAAACATGCCCTCGTTAGCAGAGGTAACAAAGTTGCCTTAAATTTGCCAGAAAATTGTGTTTTGACCGTTTTTATGTGTTTTTTTTGCACCTTATCTTAATGCTTTTTGTTTTAGTCGAGCACTTTGAATCGGCCTCAATTTAAATGGGCTGTACAAACACTCTGACGTTTCCCTTTCCTGCCCTTGCCTTTACAGATCTGAAAAACATGTTTTTAGGACACTGTGTTGACACTAAGCTCTTCCTACTATAGTCCCATTCTGACTCTTGCCTCATCTGTTCCCCTCTCCACTCAGGTAACTAACCGGTACCTCTCTCAGCTGAAGGATGCCCACAGAGCCCATCCATTCCTGAAAGACTACTTAGCCAAGGTAACTTGATTGCATCTTTAATTGTTGTTAATTGTTTTTCATTGTGAGGGAGGACTCTGACCTGAGGGCAGGGCTATTTAGGTTCACCAGATCGACACACACTTGTTGATAAGTCATAACCTTTACTCTCTCATTATTTAATTACCTTTGAGTGTTGGGCAGGAAGTGTCCTTGGAGCAATGAGAGCATTCAACTCTGAGTTTTAGCCTTTGTCACAGTGAGTTGTAAAAACAGCGGTGCAGTATTCTAGATGGACAGATTACACAGCATTTCAAAACAAATCCTGTGATGCACAGCTGCTCTGAGGTTTCCTCTGGTGTTGAATTGTTTTTCTGTCTTTGTTTCCCTGCAGGAGAACGAGTTTGACAGACTAGTGATGCAGTTCGCTCCCAGCGTTACAGCATAAGACATCTGCTTTTCACCGAGACCCCTCTCCACAGTATATCACCATGAAGTTCCCTTTATAACTTGTGTTTGTTTTTGATATTTTTACATGTCAAATTAAAACTGTAGCTGCATATTTAAACCACAACAGAAGTCATAATTCCCCCTGGCTGTAGATGCAACAACTCTTCTTATTCATTTGAATTTCTCTCATTGAAATCAACATCTCTTTTATTGTAAGCATTCCATTTAAATCATAATAAATGTTTAATGACATGCATTGTATTTGAAGTGTGGATTTAGTTTAGTAAGGTTTGTTGAATATTGACATGACAGCAGCTTTGGAAACGTCACATACATTTATTAATACATCTGTCAACAGGAGGCTTTAGACAAAATGCATCAACACGGATACATACACAACAAATCTGCAAATGCTTAGACTCGAATATATCTTCAATGGCTGCACAGATTCAGGTGTCTACCGGGGTTACGTTTTGAGAAAGGTGCTGTTTCTCCTTTAGCCGTGTTTTAAGACCTCTGTTTTGAGTATTTTATTTGTCAAAGAAAAATGTATTATAGATGGATGGAAAGATAGTTAGTCTTTGGACTCTATCCAATTAAATTACAACAGAAGGTGGATTAGGTCAATCAAGAGTATCCAGCAAGGCAAGTTTATTTATATAGCACCTTTCAGTACACGACAATTCAAAGTGCTTTACAAAATAAAATAAAAGACATTTAAGAATAAATACAGTAAAAACACATTATATAATGGCATTTTACAACAGGCATTTAAAAGGCAAATATAATAAGATAAACACAACAGTGATACAACAAATGAATAAAAAGCAAACTGCAGTGTGAATATGAGCAGTTCAATTAAAAGCAGAGGCAAACATATATGTTTTCAGTCTCGATTTGAAAATCGTAAGAGTTTCTGCGGACGTGCACGGTTCAGGCAGTTTGTTCCAGATTGTGGGGGCATAAAGGTAAACGCTGCTTTTCCATGTTTTGTTCTTACTCTCGGAACCTGGAGCAAACCCGTTCCAGAAGAGTAGGTTCAAGGTTCTTTATTTTGTCATACGAACAAAGCTACAGTGTAGTTATGTCGATGAAATCTGTCTGTTCTCTCTCCCAGGGTGTTCGGGCAAAAGAGTTCCCCCGGGCCCGCACACCTCTAGTTCCGGGAGTCTCCGGGGGGAAGTTCGACATCTTTGTACATAGATATATTTATTTAATGTACATTGTCATAGCTTTATTCATGTGTATATTTTTGGTAAATTGGTGTGGAAATATTTAGTAAATGTGTGTATATAGTTGTGGTAAATCGTTTGCTTAGATAATGATAATGGTATGTGCCAGCCAATGAAGATCTGAGGCCTTCTATAAAAGACAGTCAGTGTTGTTAAGAACAGGGTTGTATACTGTGTGGGTGATGGAGGGCAGCCATGTGGTCACAGTGGATTGAAAAATAAAACAGTTTTCTGTGGAAAAACACCAACCTGCCTACTTCTCCTATTAAGCCTCCATGGCCGCTCGGGCATTCTAACACCCTCCCAACCCTGGCTATGTTTTGCTTGGTATTGTTCCTAAACCTGACGAACTGGTAGCACACGATGCTCAGGTTTTCTCCCCTCTGAGAGTTAAACCTGCTTGGCATCACCTAGTGTACGATGCACATCCAACAGGTTAATCTGCTGCTGCTGCTGCTGCTGAACGTCTTGTCCCATTCGCAGTGTGCCTAGTCAGGTAAGACAATC
>NW_011364645.1:0-1885 GCF_000735185.1 Notothenia coriiceps
CTGGGCAGGCTCTGTTTTGCCGTGGTATCCTGGCACCTGCGGGCCGCAAAGGGGCGGCGTAGTTTCGGGCGACGAAGACTGCTGCTCCGGGGGCGAGGGCGGCGAGTCAGGCGGGAGTAAGCTAGTGTCCACAACGGAGGGTAACGTGATGTCCCCATCTGACCTGTTGCTACTGTCTGCAGTAGATGCAGTGTTGCTGGCGTAGCGTTTATTGATGGTTGCTTTAACCATTTTAGTATTTGATTATTCACAGATGTGTGTCACTGCTGTGGAAGCACTTTGGAAATGATGCACGCGCAGCGGAGCAGGTCACGCGCACCTGACACAATTTGTTGTTTGTATTTTTCGATCTGTTCTCTTTTTTGAATAGAGGGTGCATAACATTCAACTGCCCCGAAGATCCCGACGCGAAGCCTGAAGGGTAAACACACAAGGTTTACTAATCTACCCGCACAATTTGTCTGGTGTCGGAATGTCTCGCTATGTTAGTACATTCAACAAAACACCATTTGATTTCGGGTTAAAATGTGTTGTAACTGCGTTACTGAGCATTGTAACGGGTAATATATTACCCACATTTCATTAGTAATGCGTTACATTACTTCGTTACAGCAAAAAGTAATATATTACTGTAACTCCGTTACTTTTGTAACGCGTTACACCCAACACTGTTTATCTATCATACAAAGTGAAAACTAATTTTCACGTTTCATAAAGTAGCTAATCCACTCCGAATAATTACTCACCAGCCACACTATGATGACAACACAAGCTGTGAAGGGGATGAGAGCCAGAAGCAGTGGATATCTGTTGGACCAGCTGTACTTACGACCCTCCCGCTGACCACCTGGAACAAAATAATATATTTAGAAATCTGACCCTGACTATGCCAATCATCTTTCTTTTATTTATTTATTTATTTTTTATTCCACAAATATATAACAGACATGAAGATGTACATACACAAATCACACCCACCTCCGTTTACAGTCCACTCAAATCTACACGTTATTGCTCACACATACATACATTACCCCTTTCCTTCCAAGTCTTGGCAAATGATATATGAAAATAGAGCTCTCAAGTCTCACGCATTTTAGCGGAAGACACACGCATTTCACGACATTCACACGCTCACACGCCACACCTTGAGATTTCTTTCCAGGGTACCGCCCACCAAGTTGCGCCTCAATTTTGTAAACAAACTAGGCTTGTTTGAGACGCGTGCACTCCACTAGCACCCCCCCCCGTTGACATTCGCGATACGGAGGGCTTCATACTCCACTAGCAACCCCCCCCCGTTGACATTCGCGGTACAGAGGGCTTAATGGGAGCCAGAAGTTGGAGTACCAAACACCGCTGCCAAAATCTCACTCTGAATTTGAGAGCCCATTCATTCTCTGACGCATCCCTGGGTAGACAGGTATGCTTACAAATCAGGTTGCTAATCATCTTCATGCTTTTTTATTGAACTAGCATCAAGGATTCAAGTGGTTCTGTCTCTCAAAAAGACTCACGTTGACAAATGCATGGTCTAAAAGCACACTTAGCAGGCTTTTATGACCCTATAACCGCTTAATTACCTGTGTGTTCAGGGTTAGCTTACATATCCGGTTCCTATCCCCAGTTGTGTTTTCTTGACCACAGAATCAATATCTGCCAACAATAGGCCACTAAGCTTCTTTAGTTGTTGAGGAAGCCATTACAAATGCAAATGCATAACCGTGTACCTGGTTTTTGTTGTGAATTAAGGCATGGTGGTGGCTTGCACGAGAAACCGGATGTTCCTTTGGAGGCCGCATGTAAGACGTCTTTGATGTAGTCAAAGTAAAGGCCGACGTCAAGCTGCCTTCCTGATAGTGACACTGGAAGAGTTGCATCGCAG
>NW_011364646.1:0-327 GCF_000735185.1 Notothenia coriiceps
GTACAGGTATTTGTGTTCAAAATGTGAGAAGTAGAAAGTACAGGTATTTGTGTTCAAAATGTAAGAAGTAGAAAGTACAGGTATTTGGGTTCAACATGTGAGAAGTAGAAAGTACAGGTATTTGAGTTCAAAATGTAAGAAGTAGAAAGTACAGGTATTTGTGTTCAACATGTAAGAAGTAGAAAGTACAGGTATTTGTGTTCAACATGTAAGAAGTAGAAAGTACAGGTATTTGAGTTCAACATGTAAGAAAAGTAAAAAGTCGTCAGAAAAATAAGTAGTGGCGTAAAGTACTGATACCATAAAAATGTACTTAAGTACAGTAAC
>NW_011364647.1:0-211 GCF_000735185.1 Notothenia coriiceps
TTACAGGATGTTCTTTGCAGAAGCAGTTATAATCTAAAATCCTTCTAATTTGGGGATTCATTACTCTTCGACCATCAGATGCTATGTTTGATAACACAACAAAAAAAATTCATTGAAGTTGGTCTGAGACAAAAAATGCTGTATTTGTAATTGTTTGTATATCTTCAAGAAGTTGTTTATCAGAAAAAAGCATTTTAAAAAGGAGAAAATA
>NW_011364648.1:0-16232 GCF_000735185.1 Notothenia coriiceps
AAACTAAAACCTTGCTAACGTATGTACTTATACCTTTAGAAAATATCTGTGTATTTTTATCTTTTGTTTCCTTTGGAAATATTAACCCCTCCCCTGGCTCAGAATAAATTATTAAAAATGAATATTCTGTCAAATGTGTATATACATGTATAATACATACGGAACACAAGCCTGAGTTGAACATTGCAGCAATGAATTATTGACAGTGTACATTATTCCAAAAAAGGATAATTATTTGTCTAGTTGTTTTACTTTTTTTGTTCAATAGGGGCTTTCTCATGCACACTCATGCCCTTGCTGTGGTCCCTCTGTATGTGTGTGTGTGTGTGTGTGTGTGTGTGTGTGCGCGTGCGTGCGTGCGCGCGTGCGCGCGTGCGTGCGTGCGTGCGTGCGTGCGTGCGTGTGTGCGTGTGTGTGTGTGTGTGTGTGTGTGTGTGTGTGTAACCTTGACAGTGAAATCTAAGCTTCATTGAGTGCCTGGGAGCGCTGTGCTATCTTTAGCTTTTGTTGAAGCTTTTACCACTGGCCTCCTCCTACTCTTCCCACTCTTCCTCCTCCTCCATTCCCCTCAGCCCACTCACTGTTGGCTGCACATGCAAACAAGCACACTTATTCATGCTTGCACGCATACTCGCACACACACTAGTGTAACATACAGATGAACACTGCATAACTGTTACAGGGCAGATTAGAAGAAGCAACCTACTTCTGGGGGGGAAAAAGGCTGATGTTTGTTTCTTGTTGCAGAGTGAAAGACCGACTCTTGCTCCCTGAGCCGCCCTGATTCCTGCCTGAAGGCAAGTTACAAGCTGAGAGTCTCACAGGATACACTCGTATTCCTATTGGCCCAAAATGTATTAAATTCAGTCAGTGGTGCACTCATCAAATATAAACTATTAATAAATAAATTTCCCCCGAACCAAACTGTGCTTACACCAATTATATTTCATCACTGTAATGGCCCAGCGCCTCTTCAGAACATTTATATTGCATATTATGCACATGGGATACTGATACTTGTGGCAGGAAATGCATTTACTGTTGGTACCTAAATCAGCTTTTTAATTTGCCATGTTAATTCAGTAATATTAATGCATGCAATATTTTGACTTTTTTCCAAGATAGCACTTGTGATTTCAAACAAACTGCCGCAAAAAACTAAAGTGGCTAATGTAGATGGAATAATCAACAATATAATGTTATTGTTTTTATCAAACAATCCAAAAAAAGCTTCAGTCATCATTTGTAATCATGTTAAACACTGTCTTAAGTGATGACAGTCAATCGTCATCCTACATTTAAGATATTCCACAGAGGTTTTTTAGCATGCACATCCCTTTTCATGGTACATATTCATTTGTTATAAGCTCAAATAAATTGCAATATAACATGCCACAATTCAGTAACACTGAAATAAACATAGTCGGTTTAAATCATATCTTATTTAGTTTCTTTATACAAAGAAAACAATGAGGTTAAGCAGTTCCCTTAAATTGGTCATCTGATACCTCTTTATGTAGCAGATCTATATCCTTCCCAGCAATTTCACTGCTAATGTTATTCTGTAAAGACTTCTTCAATGATTACCGTTCTCATTTTATTCTATTATCAGATTTTTCCATTAAAGGCCAAAAAGCCGGGAGAGGTTTATCTTATCTTATCTTAGCTTAGCTTAGCTTAGCTTAGCTTAGCAGGAAGACTGCTGGCAGGGGGAAACAGCCAGCTTGGCTCTGTCCACTTGTTTTTACAGGTAAGGTTTGTACTGAATGAAGACATAAGATTGAATTGTTATTAAGTGAGCTTTTACCTTCTGACAGAGCCAAGCTATCTCTTATCTTTAACGGCCAGATAAGAGAAGAAAGTACAATCCATCTTCTCATCTAACTGCCAAGAATAGAACACATTTTTTTTTAACATTGGCCGGATTGCATATAAAGTTTTTCTGTAAAACACTGCGTCATTGATGCCTAAATATGTCAAAAGTTCATTAAATTTTAATAATAATAAAGGAAAGAAAATACTGCAAATAGGGAGAATCATTTGTACGACGACATTAAAGGCAACCTTTAACATTTAGTTTTTATTCAAACATCTCTGTTTAAATCATAGTGTCTTAGTCATTAGCGGGACACTCTCTCCTCCCAGCATGTGAGAATTACCTGGGAACTATTCTTGAATTCTTAATAACCATGAAATCATGTCAGTGTGCGGTTGTCTAATAATAGTCATTTTACAGGGCAGAATGAGCGTTATTGGTGTCAGTGTACACCTTTAATAGTTTCCTCCCCTCTCTCCTCCTCTCTCTGTTTCTGCATTGCAGTGTCTGTATGTCAAGAGAGCATATGCACTGTGTGTTATGCTGGCCTCTGCTGCCTGTCATCTCTCCCCTGTGCAGAACAGGCCACCAGGCAACACATCGAGTAACAGGATACACACTTCCCCTGTCCTCCACGCTTCATCTCTGAGCTGTAGTCCCCTGACACACTCCTAGCCGAGAGCTTTACACTGCAGCTGACAGCGACCAGAAAGTATTGCAGCTTCTATGCTTCTAGGGAAAAGAAAAATCTCAACAAATATTTAGAGATTCAGTGTTTTTGCTGCTAACCTCCTGCAGTTTTTCACCAAGCTGTTATGCTTTAATCCCAGTATGAAAAAACAGATAGAACCCAACTGGTGAATAATGAATGGAATGGCACATTTGTGGCCTCCACTGCCTTAATATAAATGATACCCAAGTAAACGAAAGAGTAGTTGTCGAATCCTCTACATTTCCCTGAAATTGTAAAAGCGTGCCCTTGACAGAATGACAGGGTATTTAGTCGCATTCAACTGATGCCTGGGGCGTTTCTTCTTGTTTGTTTTTTACTGTCTCACTCTCCGAGTTTCCATTCAGGATTAATAAGTTCCTAATGAAAGGGGGCCGGCGGAAGCTGTTTCACTTGTGCACAGTTACAGATCATTGGATGCCTCATTTAGGGTGATTTAAATGTGTGCCATGGGACATATTCCAAAAAGCAATTGACACAATGGCTTCCCATTTACTTTCCTCCTTCTCCTCTCCTATTACAGAAATGGAAGTGGGATTTTCTAAAGGCAACAGACAAAAGAAAGCACAATGGTTATACCCCCCTACTCAACCCCTCCTCCCATACTCTCCTTGGAAATGGCATGACAGTTAAGCGTGCACCCCGGTGTCATTGTAAAATATATATATAAAGCTGTGCGATCAATCGAGTAAGACAAAAACTACCGGTGCAAACTATGCTGCATGTCACAATTTTGCAACATGTAGGAAAATAATGAGGGAAACGAAGCAAATTTTGTTCAATCTATAACTGAAACTGTTAAGGAAAGGTAGAAACATTTAGAAATGTTGGATGTTGAGGAGTTCTCAGGATCTACGGGACAATATTTGGACTTTGCACACTGACTGTGTTGCTTACTTACAGAAATATGTTGAAGTATATATGGGAGAGTAAGAATGTTCCCCTGCTCAATACATTTTAATAATAAAATACAATTACTATGACACATTAGGAAGATGATGTTCTTAGCAATCTTAGTGTATCCATGTCAATATGTTGAAAATCACCCGGCTCATCGATGGTACACTCCATAAAACCTAAACCTTAAAAGTTGCATTGAGCAGCTTTTTGAATTCAGATATTGATGTTTCTAAATTGTTTCAAAAGATTTCTTAAAGGTCAACTGTATTTGTAACGTCCATCTCTGAAGACAGACGATTCTAAAAACGGAGGGAGGACCCGATTGCTAAAGCATTCCGAGATTAGCATACCTTTTTTGCTAACTGTAGCCAAAACACTTTTGATCAAATAGCCTTTTTACAGCCAAGCCAGCGAGCTCACTTGGAGATTTCACACATCATTTCCTAATCATTAGACAGGACATGGGTCTGCATGAAGGGTGTTACTATCCATTAGCTGTCCTGTCTAGACAGGACTTAAGGCTGTTTGTGACCTGCGGGTCTCATACCACTGGTGCTTCCTGGTAACACTTTGCTTTAGGTCTGTGTAACAGGATTAAAGCAACGCTGGAGGACTTGTGTATGTCACCTATGAGATGGGGGTGGGGGTGGGGGGGCAGTAGACGTGATACAACCAACAGCTGTAACGCCCGTGATGCTTGATGTAGAGCAACTTTATATAAGATAGAAGGGTGAATGAGGTTTCTAGTATTATAACCTTAACCAAATAAGTGTGGTTTAGGTTTGGTTTGTTGGTTTATTTTAGTATGATTACTTAAGACTACTATTAAAATGATTTTCATGAAAGTTGGGGGAAGAGCAGATTATATTTTGGAATGTAATGCATTTTTTTAATGCTTTTGTATAGGTTTGCGCTCACCTAGTGTAATCTTTGTCTGTCCCTTTATTTTTGCCCTACGTTTTCTCAACACGATGATCGTGAAATGTCCCAACACAAGTGTAATTGTCAACATTGGTCCTTAGAAACATAATCACATAACCACGGCATTGATATATGAAGTTAATATATGCAATAGAAAACCCACGGTGGCCCTGAAGTGCAAGTCACTACAGCATTTCACAAAACACTACAGCATTTCATAAAACACAACGAAATTTCAAAAAACACTACAGCATTTCAGAAAACGCTTCAGATTTAACACATTTGAATCCAGGTTGATGTAGAGTGAACTGAATTACCACATCCCCTTGTGGGAATGAACTCACTGTTGTCAAATGAGTCCTGGTGGTTCCTGTGTTGTAATGGTCACTGGAGGACAGAGATTTTACTGCTGAGCCTCAATAAAAAAAACAATCAACTTTATCCAAGCATGATGCCTACTTTGAAGTACAGTACCATGGATAGTCTGGCCAACTTCAGACCCTCAAACAGTGAAATCCTTGATAAAATAACACAGAAAAGCAACAAAAGGAACGCTGTGATGGCTGAAAGGCCGGAGCAAGGCCGTGATGAACAAAAAGGCCAGTATGGAAGCCTCATTTGGGAGATCAAGCTCCAAATACCAGATCTGATCCGCATGGGTTCCCCCTCACAACCATGGTCAAGATTCCTGGGTTCTACACAATACAGCTTGCAGTCTATTGTACACCCATTATGGGCATTTATGACTGAGAAATACTCTTACTAAGTGAGTTTGTCATTTTCTAGTCTTCACTTTTTGTGTAAGTAAATAAAAACTATAATTAGATTGCAACTTTCCCATTCTTCAAACAAAGCTTAGGTTATTTTTGGACATATTTATGCCAAAAGCATCTGAGCTTTAGGACTTTGGGTGGGAGTTTCAAATCATACAGTTGATTGGAATTTGAGAGCCGGCCTTGGTAGAAGTGTGCATTTGTTACAATGTGAGTCAAAGAAGACTTTGTCCTTTTAAAAAAAAGCACAAATAATGCAGTGTCGTTTTTAAGACGGATGGTAGAAGCTAGCAAAGTGGACTAACTAGTTAGCTTAACATCGGGTTTGCTTTATCCAGCGTTATTGTTGTGTAATATTACTAAAGTGGTGTATTGCAAAGCTACTACATGTATCTGCAGCTGCATCTGTTTCTGTCACAAAAATATCCGTACTTAGACTTATTCACATTACAGTTGGTACCGGTGAAATTGTTAATTGTTTTCTATTAAAGGCTTTACTTCTACAATGAGTACTCCATACCAGTCATAATGTGGTGAATACAGGGAACAGGGATATGACACAAATGCAGATGAAGTTCAGTGATGTATTCAAGGTAAATACTTACTGGCAGGCAGGAAGCAGGTTCTTTTAAGCACCCAGTCTCACGGCATTTCGTGTTATACTTTAGTCACGAAATTAATCTATTGACTCGTGTTCCAGTGGCGTCGAAGCCCCGAATGTTTTTTCTTTAGCCCTGGACAATTCTCCCTCAATAGTATAATACATTAACCGTGCTTTACCTGAACCTCATCATGACACTAGAGAGGACGGCAGAATTGTAATTTACCGTGTTCAGTAAATGCAATTATTTTGTAAAATATTATTTCCAAGGCACACCTTCATATGATCATTGTAGTTGTAAAAGAAATAAGAGAATAAATGAAAAACAGTTATGAAATACTATATGACAGTAAAACAAGAATACAGTTTAAAAGGGGAGTGATTAGTAAAATATCCATAAAGAAAAAGAAAATCTGTTTACAGTTCTGTTTCATATGGGTTTTGAGAGATGTATCCATAGATCTCTTAATGTTGCTCTCAAGTGCACCGGATTGATGCTTTTAACTTCAATATTTAAAAAAAAAATCTCCCGGGGGAGCATGCCCCCGGACCCCCCTAGAGGATGCTAGGTCCACTCCCCACTTAATAGCACTTTACCCCTGCTTACACCAATATGCCGTGAGTTGATCATTGAGCCTTCATTGTAACAGTCGTGGGTACACTGTGTTTGCGTGTGGGGAGTGTTGCAGTAGAAATTTCCACTGTAGCGCCCGGTACCTTAATGGGAAACCTTAAATGTTTGAGCACCCTCTATGAAACGTCAAGCTACCCCACAGCACCCCCAAAAGAAAATCTCTGGCCGCCACTGTGGGCTAAGCCCCGGATGTTTCCAGGTCCAGGAAACGCCCCTGGTGTTCACCAACACGATTTCCCCATTTCTTTCGTCTCACACAGGACGATTTTAAAAGCAATGTAAATAATAACAAATTAGAAGGAAAAAAATACAGATTTCAGTATTCTGAGGCTCTGAGCCCAATTTATTTTCCTTGCGGAAAAAAAGTCAGACATTATACAATTTATAATACAAACAATAATCGTAGCTTTATATTGAGTAAGAACATGTTTTTATGAACCCCACAGCTTCTGGTCTTCCAAGACCCGACTGGACAAAAAGACGTGGTGCAGGCACGAAACATACTAATAGAAATACATTGCTTTTAAATCGTTCTGTGTGACACGAAAAAATGCGAACATCGTGTTGGTGAACACGAATCAATAGATTAAATTGATTTTGTGACTATTACACGAAATGCCGTGAGACTGGGTTGGTAAGCAGACAGGTCCAGGTCCAGGTCCAGCTCCAGGTAAAGGGGCAGAGGAGGAGTAGCAGAACAAAAAAGATGCAGCTTGGTAACTTTGATGGTCTTGCAGGGAATGAATGGAACTAGGCAGGTATATTAACTGAGAGACTGATGGTGGACGGGAAAGCCCAAAATCCAAAGGTGCAAATACTGTATGCAGTTGATCACATCACATATGTAATTTAAAAGGACAACACTAAGTTAATTTGCTAAAGGCTAACCTGCAGAACAGGATTCCATTTTTTTCCTTTTAATTAAAGTCAAAAAAAGTCATGTGACAGGGAAATCTAGTTGATGCATGGAAAATGACCATGAAAGGACCTGGGTAATTGGAAATGAGCCCCATGTACCTGAATCAATAAAATAAAGAAACAAGAAGTAACACATATTTAGAATGTTACAATTCTGCCTTTGTGGAAATGTTGCACCCTTCCCAAGTCATCTGCTACGTACATATGTTGGCAGCTTATGTCAAAATATTCAACACTGTATTCTTGATTGAAGGTAAGTTTGGTGCAGAAACAAATCAAAATGTACTTATCTATGTGCAATTGTATGTACAATGTTGACCATCTAAGCACCAAAGGAATTTTTTATTTCAGTTCAACATGAAAATTATCCAGGCTGAGGTGGGTGACACTTCCACACAAAACATAGTACAAGTATTAGTATTTGTAGAAGTACTAAGAAAAGTTTAGACAAACGGTTTTGTACTGCAAGGATATTACATTTTAGTCTTCAGTATGAAACAATACATTTGTTCTATGAAGGTTTTCTAACAAAAACATTCTATCTTGTTTTTCCATGAGCTCTACAGCTCACGTGCAGCCTCACTCCCACATGTTCTTGCTATCTTTCCAAGGCTGAAAAACACCGGGCAGTTTACAGCTGGTCCTGCTTTCAGGGAAGAGCCAAAGCAGCCAGGGGTCCCACACTTGATGGAGCTCTGATCTTGATCTTCCAGGTGGGACGCAGAGTCAACAAAGAGGTCACATGGGGACAGACAGTCCGACCTCAAAGATAGAGACTTGGCTGCAGTGGATTGAATCAGCTTATTTTCTGAAACAGCTGTACTTCAGTGCATTGATATAGTAAAAATTGTCCTGAATAGATGCTAGGTGAGATTTTAACTCATTTACTCATCTAGTATTCCCTGCATAGTAAACATTCAAATGTCTCTGTAGCAAAATAAATGCTTTCCTCACAGTTTTAATGTATTTATCCAGTCCATTTAACTTTTTACTACATTGATTTGACATCTATAAGAACTCAAGATTGAACATACTATCGCTGAAAAGAAAACATGGTTAAATTGTAAGATAGGCATTATTATAGATTAAACTGCCCAATAGTTTTTATAGTTATTCAATCAGCTTTAACTCTGCTAGCTAAAACATTCAAGTACTGTTTAGACAACTCATCATCAACTCATCATCATCAAAATGACTTTTGAGTACTTGGCTAAAAATATTTGTACAATATTTGTCCTACGGTATTTTCCCATTGTAATATTGTTAGTCCCCCTGCTCTGTAGTAAATTGAGATTTAAGACATTTATGGGTAACTAACTAGTTCATTGTATAATACGTTTAATTTACATACAGTAAGTAGCAGAAGTGAAGCCTTGAATTTATATGAATTTGTTAGCACAGTATTGTGTACACTTTTTGACACTTAAATGCAGAAGAATAAATATAATGTCTTACAATAAGTATGGCCAGTGTCTTCAGCATGTAGTGATTCATGATCTCTGAGTCCATCTTTAACAGCAGCAATTATTTATGTCCCATTCCATCACATTAAATTATTCCATTGCATTAAATCAAACCACATTATTCCTTCATCAGCACATTCACGGATCAGCCCACTGGCAGGGTGACACAAATAAACAGCCCTGATCCTGATGTAGCACCTCACAGCACGTCTGATCCATAGGTCTGATCCACATCTAGGGGTTGCAGCTCAGAGGCCTGTCTGCTGTTAAACGGCAGCAATAGTCAGGATTAACAAGAGCTGGTGTTTTTGGTTGCCACTGGGGCATTGATCATGTACACCCCGCTAGCTGACAAGCACTAGATGGGTTTCTGGCTAATCCTAGCGTGGGATCAGGGGTAGACCCAGGGTTGGAGGTGTGGGAGTGCAGAATATACACTGGATTATCACTGCCATATTAACCCATTTGTGCCAAGAGACTATGTTTAGTATGATAAGGAAAGATGCCACAACAATTTGGTCGTGATTGATCTTTACATCTAGAGTCAAAGATGCTATCCCACAAATCCCACTTTTACCAATAGTCATCAAATAAAATAAAAAATGTCTTCCCTATGAGTTTTATATTCAACTTTTTAGTTCTTAGTTATTTGCCAAAGATATTCTATGTTCTTGGTAGTTTCTAAGATATAGCCATTTTATTGTCATACTATATTTCTTTGGACACCTGGGATTATTATCTTTTTCCTAAAAGGTAATTATATATAAAAGTAAAAAACAGTAGTCCCATCTCCCCAAATAAGAAAAACTTGCTTCACAGCCGGTTTGACCGATTTTGTCTTGAGATTTGTATTCAAAATGTAATTTGGCACAAATGGGATAAAAGAGAAGACACCATAAAACTTGAGCAGCCAAAAAGAAGGTATTCCATTTCCAATACTGTTTTAAAATTCAAAACCAAATGTTCAAAAATGACTTCAATATGCTTCACCTCGTGAGAACTGTGCATCAACAGAACACAATAAGAAGGGCTTCTTGAATGACGATTTCATCTTAACCCTTTTTAAACTCACTTGAAATCATTTATGAAGTCATATTTGAATCCCCCCTGCAGCCAAATAAGTTTGGTCATTAGGTTTGGATCACAGTAAATATGAGGCCCTTTATTTCCGCATGGCTCCCATGAGCAATGAATCACCCTCTGACTTAAAGTGGACCTATCATGCTATATTTGAATAATATAGTGTAGGACCATACCTATATACTGTAAGGCATATTTATACTTTTTATTTTTCAAAATACCAAAACAGATCATGCATTTTAGCCATTCCTCATTTCGCTCAATTTAACACTGTCTTTTCATGGGCTGATTCTGTGAGAATAGCACCATCTACAGGCCTGGCATATGTACTACAGTGTCTCCAGCGCTTTCCAATGGCAATGCCCATGGCTGTCTCCTCCTGATTGGTGGATTTGGCCCAAAGCCGTAGCGCCACTTCTGTGACGTCATAGAAGTGTTCAAATCTGGATCAGTCTGTATCAGATCCGTTGCAGCCCCTTTTTAAGAGATTTGGGTATGGAGGACATTTTTTTTTTTTGTATTGGTTAAGTGGTCCTTGGTATGAAAAAGTTTGAGAAACACTGGTCTAGACGATCATACAGAGGAATGTCCAAATATGTTTGGTCCACAAGGAAGATCAAGATCAGTATGGTATGAAAATATAATCAAAGACGTACCAACAAAATAGCAAAAAATGTCAAATGCGAAAACTGGCACGTGATGTTGTTCCCCTTTTGTATCGTCTCACACCCGTAATCGGTCCAGTTTGGTCGGCTTCCTTAAAGACAGAAACACACGAGTAAACAGTGAAGAGGTGAAGCTGCTTAAAAATTAAACCCAGACGTGATGTGAAGTGTCTTTATTCTTTTATGTGTGTCGGACAAAGAATAAAAAAGATTGTTTCGTGTATTGTTTACAGAATAATGTGTGCAGTTTCCGAGTAATGATGCCTATTCGCTTTTTATCTTGCTGTTAAGGTTATCGTTATTTTTCCACAGCCCTCGTGGGACTTGTTATAGTGGAAAAGACAGATGTAACTAATAAAACGAGCATTATTGTGTCCCAGTGTAGCAGTAGGCCATGGCCGTATGACTCTGAAACTGGAGCAGCCAATTTGAATTGAGCGATCATAATTTGTATAATTTACATGATTTTTACATGATTTTCCTACTGTGACATGTGAGAATTTCTTGTGAAAAAAAGTCCTTTTACATAGACAACCATTTTATTTTGTGATATTTGATGTTCTATTTTAATCTGCTTCAATTATGGGGCAAAGCAGCGGTTTCTATCTGCAGCCTTTGAACCAACGAAACTACACAACGTTTCCACTACGAGAAATGGGCTGTTTTTGTGTGTTTTTATTTGCATCGTTTTTTAACTTGCAGCGCATTTCTCCATTGTTTTGGGCCATTGTAGCACGTTTGCACCTGTCGGCCACCATATTAAAGCTATTATTACAATACAAAAATAATACTTGGGCCAACTTATTACAGAGAAACATCAAAATGCAGGATCACATTTGGTTACAAGTAAAGGATAGCATGCACCATCGCTCACAGGTTTTATATTGTATTTATTTCAAGCAATATCTTATATCAACTTGCAGATAAGTGTGCAACTCGATTTTGACAGGATAACAACTGGTGAATTCTAGAATTGTGTGAGTAACATTCTGTTTTTAGACTTCTCTATTTCAGTGTGTGTAGTCTGGATAAATGCTCTGTAGTTGATCTGATTGAAATTGTGATTTTAAATCTCAAAACCGCTACAGTATCTGTCAGGCAGAAACTTGGGACAACGCATTTGACAGAAACCTTAAAACTGAACTGACTGCTAGGGTTAACTTTGATTTAAACATTTGTAGAATACTAAGAGCTTTATTGAGTAGGTGTAACTGTATTAAGGGTTAAACTCATAACTTTATAACTTAGGGTTTAATGTAATTGGAAAACCATTGTGACACTGAAAATACAATAACAACTAAAGGCAGTCTAGATTTCCTTTTGAGGCCCACAGCTGTGAGAAATCAGAAATCAGGTGTCCATTTTAGGTAACTTTCCTGGAGCGTTAGCTCCAGCGTCAGAAGAAGACTGACAAAGACAAAGGAGTCCTGTTGGAGTCACGAGGGAGGCAAAGAGGAGGCAAATCCTACTCTGATTGAGCTAAGTATCGCTGGTGTTTTATTTTATTTTCTTTAGTTCCTTAGCCCCTCATGCTATAATCATGTGTATTTTCTCCATTCCTGTTCATTTGTCTTCTCGCAACTATCACTGGCCCCGTGTATCTCCTAATCGATATAACCGGCCTGCTCTCGTCTATCCCACATGCTCCACTGAGATCCAACATCTAGTTTCAGGGGGCCTGTGGAACTGCCAGTCAGCTGTTCCTAAGGCTGACTTAATCTCTAGCCAGAGATTAAGTCAGCCTTAGGAACAGCTGACTGGCAGTTCCACAGGCCCCCTGAAACTAGATGTTGGATCTCAGTGGAGCATGTGGGATAGACGAGAGCANCTGAAACAATCCATTTACTTTGATTCCCACCTTCTAGTCTGCCAGCTGCTGACATTGTAATTGCATCGATTAGTGTTGAGGTAGTTGAGAGGTGAGGCAGCTCAGCCCTGTTGTGAGATCAGCAGATGCTTTACTCTGACTCCCAAACTGAAACTAAATCAGGTTATGATCATCACATGAGTTTGTAGTCATATTTGAAGGGTTCTTTCGCAAAAAACGGATATCTTTGTTTTAATTGATTATCCTAAATCAATTTATTTGTTCCATCCAGGCAATCCAGGCAAGTTTTTGTCACGTCACTGTGTATGGTAACAGAGTTCGGTGATTGTTTGCTTGTTCAGAACGCCCGGTTTCAGTATTTTTACACAACAGTTTATTTTTGCCACGTTATTTACTGACAAGCATAAACCATTAAACCTATTTGTGGCAAATCTGTAAAGGCTTAAGTCTTTTAACCCGCTTGCTTTTCTGCAAATCTATTAATTTGGTCCTGAAATGTGATGTTATTCAACAAATACAAAGTCCAACCTCCCCTCACACATTACTGACCTGCATACTTTACTATCACAGTGTGAGTGTGTGTGCCCCTGCTGCGTCATTTTCTTGCTTGACATGATGAGATAATGAGTTGTTACCTACTCAGATGCCTCCCACTGAGTGTGTTTGAATGCTGAATGTCAAAACAGACATAAATGCATGCGCATATAATATGAAAAGACACTGATACACACGCCCAAGCACACATCTTGACTTGCGTGACCTGAGTGTCCTCATTACTTGAGGTAAGCTCATTAAAACTTTCAAGGATGTCTTTTGCCGAATCATCTTGACACAGCAGCTGGTGCCGGAATAAATTTGCATCATGATGCGGCGTTTTCAACAGCTGAGACACATTGTGAGGCATGTGGAGGCAGCAATACGCCAACGTTTCTGAGAAAAAAGGTGTAAAAGACACTGCAGCTGAGGAAAATGTACTGTTTTTTGGCAGTGAAGCTACTGCACACATGATTGACTTGCTGAATTTCGAGCCGTGATACATCCACAGGGGGGAAACCTGAGGGAGCAGAATGTGCATTGTGATTTTTGCATGTTTCCGTTACCCACCTGTCCCTGTTATTCCCTGTGCCACTCTCTTGCCTCTTATGCTTTACTTGTAATGGTGGCTGACAAGAAACACGCAAATGAGGGAAGCCTTGGGGATTATTTATGTGGTTGCACATAGCGAGGTGTTTCCCTGCAACCATGTGACATAAATCAATGACAGGCCAGTAAATCAAGTCAACCCAAGGTCATAAACTACCTAAATGTATCTTCCTCTCCTCAAAAACACAATCCAATGACTGCTAAGGGGCACCATCTGTTAAAAAGTTCCTAACAAGATTATGAGGTTACAGCCTACAGAGATGCTAGCGGCTCGGCTGCCTTAAAATAGGCTTTTTTTTTTACTGCGTTCATATGACTCCATAAGTATGACCCCCTCTTTAGGTATTCACAACCTGCATAGTGGACATTTTCTCAAAGCTACCTGACATGTTTGACAACGTTTTCAAAAATGGTGGGAGGCCATGGAAGTTCATTATTTGGTTGTTGGTAAATTGAGTTTTTAAAATATATCTGAAGAAAAATGTTGAAACATCCCAACGGCCTAGTCTTTTTGTTTTGTTATTTTGCCATAGCATTTCCTGTATTGCTTTACTTTCTAGCTTGCAAAATGTTGCTAGCCTTCATTTCAAGGCAGCATTAGACACAGCTTTGAGCTAGTGTCAGCAAGCTAACAAATTGGCAGCTGAGGCTAATGGGAACAGCTGATGTCATATGTTTTGAGGGTATTTAGTCACAAAGCAATGTTTCAGAAATGCTAAACATAAGAGGTCAAATAAAATAGTCACCAAAATGATTAAAATTCTTATTGAGCAGAATATTATTGTCTGTACTAAAACTAATTTCCATAAATAATCAGAGACAGAACCCCATGTTAGCGGAAGAGTTAAATCCAAGCAATCACCAAAGTAATAGCGGTAGCCTATATCCTCTGGGAACCATTTATTGACTGACTGATTTTACTTGATTAAAACACATCTAACACTGCCCTACAGTGATTACGTCAAAAATAGAATGACAATAATGAAGCCATAAACTCAGTTCATTGTGATCCTTTAGTATATCACTTAACACACCTAAAGATAAACAAGTGTAGACTTTAAATACAATCAATAAGTTCTTTGTTACCACATTTTTGACAATTTGGTAAGTGTGCAGCATATGATTAGGAATCTTTCTTTTTTTCACCGACATGTACACAATTTCCTTTCAGATATTTCAATCTGGAACAAAATGGTGGATGGCTTTGCGGACTGACAGTTCCACATTGACATTTATATTATGATGATGCACAAACTTGAAATTCAACTGAGGGATGTGACAGACCTAATGTTTCTTCCTCTTCTCAAAAAAACATAAAAACATAAAACAGTACCCAGAAGAATAAAAACAATAGAACAAAAGCAAAAAAGCAATAATGCTCTGCTGCAGCGTTTTTATAGTGCCCATGATTAAAAGCAATCAGGCGCTGGGCTCAGGTCCAAGTCTCTTAAACCCGTCCAAAGAGAGCCTAGACATAATTCTTCTGTCACTATGGCAACCTGGAGTCAGCAGTCACTAAAGGGTGACCCGTGGGGGCAGCTGTGGGGGTCAAATTGCTTTGATGTCCAATCCAGCTAAGGTTATCGAGATTAGAAATAGAAGCTCAGATCAATACTGGAATCCTTATAACTGTCTCTTTCTTTCCCCATCTTTCTTTTAATAATAATAATAATAATAGATTTAATTTGTTAGCGCTTTTACAGGTGCTCAAAGACGCTTTACAGATAATAGTGAAGAAGAATAGAGAAGAAAGGAACAACAAATAAATATATAGTTAAAGTTAAAGTCAAATAATACAAAAACGATCACACATGAAAAGCCAGATTGAAGAGGTGAGTTTTTGTGAGTTTTTTGAAGGTGGTGAGGTCGGTGCAGTCTCTGATGGGTTGTGGGAGTGAGTTCCAGAGGGAGGGGGCAGCGACGGAGAAGGCTCTGTCCCCCCAGGTCCGGTGATTGGTGCGGGTGGGGATGGATAGGAGGTTGGCTTCTGATGAGCGGAGGCAGCGGGATGGGGTGTGGTGGTGCAGCAGGTCTGTGAGGTAGGGGGGGGCCTGGTTGTTGAGGGCTTTGTAAGTAATGAGGAGGACTTTTAAGTGGATTCTTTGATGGACGGGGAGCCAGTGGAGGTTCTGGAGGATGGGAGTGATGTGGTCTCGGAAGCGGGTGTGGGTGAGGAGGCGGGCAGCAGAGTTCTGGATATGTTGGAGTTTATTGAGGAGGTTGGATGGTATGCCATAGAGGATGCTATTGCAGTAGTCGAGTCGTGAAGTGATGAATGCATGAATCAGGGTTTCAGCAGCAGAGGAGGAGAGTGATGGGCGGAGACGGGCAATGTTTTTGAGGTGGAAAAAGGCGGTCCTGGTGATGTGATTTATGTGGTGGTTGAATTTGAGCTGACTGTCGAAAATGACTCCGAGGTTGCGGATGTGAAGGGGGGAGATAGAGTGTGGCTGTCAATGGTGAAGTTGAAATTCTGGATGTCTTTGATACGGGATGGGGGGCCGATGATGATGATGTCTGATTTGGCACTGTTCAGTTGGAGATAGTTTGTTTGCATCCATGCTTTTATTTCTGAGAGACAGTTGGTGAGAGTGGAGTGTGTTGTGGGGGTGATGGTTTTTGTTGAGATATAAAGTTGGATGTCATCGGCGTAGCAGTGAAATTCTACTCGTAGTTTGACTTCGCAAAAGATAATATGAGAAACCTGGAGTTAGGTTCTTCTACTTTTACTCAAAGTACCAAGACCTGTGTGGCGACGAA
>NW_011364648.1:16377-23606 GCF_000735185.1 Notothenia coriiceps
AGGGAGGGAGGGGGTGGAGAACTCCCCTATCTCTGCTGACTCAGGCATAAATAGGGAAGGAGTGTCACAACTCCAGACTTCAACATTTGGATATAATCCAGAATGAACTTTCCTTTTTGCTCTATTTTTGGTTTCCACCAAGTCTTGAGGGAAAATCTGGCTCTTTTATCTGCTAAATAGTCCACCATGTTCCTCAGCATTTTGCAAACTGCTGCTAGGCACAGTGGTGTTTTCAGAGAAGATTCACTAAGAAAACCAAAAAGATGAGTATTAAAATCCCCACTTGAATGTTACATAGAGATACATCACTTCTAGGATGCTTTGTTAATATAAATATTTTGATTATGGCAACTTTCATTGAAATTCTGAATCATTTGCACAGATTCACAATTTCTTAGTCCCAACCCTAAACCTCAAAAGGATCCTTCATTCCCATTTATTAACTTCAAGGAAAGCAATACATTTTCTGTACAGTGCTTATATTTATTAATTCTTCAGTGTTAAAAAATGTACAATTTGTATAAACATTATTATTAATAATACTGAAACTTAACCTGTGTGGCCACAAAGGGAATGCACTTGGGATAACTGTTCAGTCATGGCAATAAAATGAATTATACGTTTTAGCTCCTTCACCAACTGAAATCTGTCTTATTTCCAGAAAGAAGGTCCCTTTTGTCCAACACTAACACAGAAATATGGAATAAATATTTCGGGGAAGAATCCGTGGAACATAAACAACCATTTAGTGGAGGAAAATCTGTGTAAGCTTGTGAAGGATATTAAGGACATTCAAAATGCTATAGGAACCTGCCACATGGAAGTACATCTTTATATATTAGTCCTACAGTTAACAGGCAAAGTCTGCTTTAAAACAAGTGTAGAAAAGCACTTAGTGAAAACTAATTGCTATCAAGGTTCCCTTCAAATCTATAATAGCTTTCAAGGGGCAGAACAAAGAATGTGTCGATACTGCTTCAATTATTATGAGCAAATCCATTCCTCTTGACCCTGCGGCCGAGGGTTATTGTTGTTGTGTTGGCACACATCGCCCATTAAAGAAGTGTCTCAACCGTGGATAAATCTCCTAATGTCCACAGCGTCAATCAAGAGTTCATCTCCTCCTGTTCTTATTGTGCTTCACCATCTTCTTCCTCTTGAGAATCATCTCGTAAAGTTTCTCCAGGCCCTGTTGGAGCCCCTCACCATCCACAGCGCTGCAGCTCTGCACGTGATGCAGCGTGTATATGCTCAGTTCGTGGACAGAAAGCATCTTCTCCACCTCGCTGACGGATAAGGCTGACTCCTGGTCCTGCTTGTTGGCCAGGATGAGCACGGGGACCCCCTGATTCTCCGACGTGCGGGTGATCTTGTGGAGCTCCACTTTGGCCTCCTCCATCCGCTCCACCTCAGTAGAGTCCACTACAAATACCAGGCCATCTGTCCGCCGGGTGTAAGACTTCCACAGGGGGCGCAGTTTCTCCTGGCCGCCAACATCCCACACCTGAAAGTTTATTGTCCGGGACGTCCCAACGGCCACCTTGATCTTCTCCGTGTTGAAGCCCTTGGTGGGGATGGTCTTCACGAACTCCTTCAGTTTGAGCCGGTAGAGCAGAGAGGTTTTTCCGGCCGAGTCCAGCCCGATAACAACCACGTGCAGGGACTGGAAGTTTGGCAGGAAGGACGTGTTAGGAGCGATATCAGTCAGCTGGTTTCCCATGGTTGCAGCTAGCAGATCACACCTACTTAGCGTCAGGTGAAAGATTCCTGATTTAATCCTGTTTTAGTAGAGTGGCATTTGCTCCTGGTCCTCAGAGGCAGACGAGATCAGAGTGGGCTGGAGACCTTATCAAAACACATACAGAGTTCATTTTTAATGAGAAAACAATGTGGGCTTCAGGAATGTCAATCACACCTAAGGGATTTTACAATAGATAGTGATGATTATCAGTAGATGTGATTTCATCCCAAAGTGTTTCCTGCTGTGTTCACGCCTGAAATGTATCACTTTAAGCCAATTCTATTTATTCAATTCATGTCTGCACGCTTTTAAATGTGATTATACAAAACAATACATTAGCCACATTACAGAGCCAAACAACAGCTAATTGGCTGGCTGGGGTTTCCTGGAGCCTAAATCCTCTTACCGCTGCTAAACCTGAGAGGCTTTTCTTCAAAGCAGATTGATTTCAATGCAGTACATGGATAATATGTATTCACTGTGTCTATGAGGACTGCTGCAGCAGCACTAATCCGGTTGTTGTTGACATCCTGATATCCATCAAACATCTGCCAGGAATTGTTTGTTTAGGATGATATTTATTATTGACTCATGAGCAGGCGAATTCTAATGCTGCATATTATTAGAAGAGTATCATTAAAGTATTATTGATTATAGAGGCTAAACTGCTCATTCATGTTGGTGAGTCGATGTTTTATGACTTTTTCTTTTTACGTTATTATGTTGGGAATAAGCCACCGTCTTCCTCTCCAGCACGAAAACACATAATTTATATTGCATGGTGTTAACATAGTATTTTAAGAGTACGAACCCAAATAAATTAAACCTTTAAAAAATATCCTACTGTGCACAGAGCTTGAAATATAAACTTTAAGAGATAACCAGACTCAATTAAAGCTCAAAAATATACAAATGCATGAGGGTTACACATCAGAAATAATTTAATCCCTAATATTAGATGCTGTCCTCGTTAATGTATGTTTAAAATAAACGTACCTCTTTATATGTGCAGCAAAAACATCATCCAGAAGCAATAAACACGTCCATGGTGAAGAGATTATGTTTGTCCCGGCGGAAACATCCGCTCCTGTTCTCCTACAGCAGCACTGATCAGCTCCAGAGAGGCACGAGAGCTCACAGCACCTAAAGCCCCGGTGACGTCACGGCCACCTAGATAGATGCGCCCCGCCCCCTGCAGGTACAGCGGTTAACTGCAGGTTCTCTAGTGGCACAAGCAACATAGATTTTTACCAACAAAATACAACAATTACAGTAGAATGGGTAAATGTTATATCATTTAATTATTTATACTGATGCAGGCATGCAAGTGGAAGTTGATTTTAATTATTTAGATTGCTTTTGTTTCGGGAGTTTAATCTACAACAATGTATATTTTATAATTTGTGTTTGGTATGTTCATCTAGAATATCAGATCCATAAAGTAAAAGGTGCAATATTTACTTTCAACGGCACATTTGACTAAGGAAATTGCATATTTATGACTGAATTGCCTCTTTTAATGGCAGCTCTACATGTTAACTTACCATAGCCTGTCTACACTGTCAGCTCACAAAGCGTTGGCTCCACCCTGTGTCCACGATCAAGATCTCCAAGAGCAACATTTGGGTCTTGTGTTTTTAGTTTTCTATACATTGACATTATATTGGTTGTCAAATAAAAACAGATTCTAACCGACAGAATCTTAAATGCCAAAGTTTAATGCAGTGCAAATTACATAAGTCACGATTATCATAGGTGAGCATCATAACAAATATGGCATCGTTTCCAAAAACATTGTGAATCAGTTGTTGAGAAACAAACACATCGTCATACAAAATAAACATTTGTCACATTTAGGAAATTGTGCTTTTACACAAATTTAGGACACCACTTAAAGAACATAAAATAGAAAAATAATTGTTTTAAGTTGTACAGAAGTGTATTTTAAGCATCAATATGTTTCTATTGTAATATTGAAGTGAATGATTGAAGTCTTATTAAGGCATGCTAAAACAACATACATAATTAGATAAGTGTTTGAATGTAACCAAGCACATTTTTCTCACTGTTTGCTAGAGGAATTTAAGCACACGTTGTAGCTAATACTTGATCTCTACTCAAGTAAAATGTTGAATGCAGGACTGTTTTCATTGGTGGTTTCCTTGATCACTGGATAAGATGCATTTTCACAGTAGTTATCATTCACAAAGTCACATCCCCGAAGAAGAAGAAAAAGGTGCAATGTAGCAATATTCATTATTTCACACTCCCACATTGGTGGTTTCCATTTGATCTCATCATCTCACAGGATGAGGGGTTGTTGAGTTGGTGCCACAGTCAATATATTCATAGGTGTCCAGAGACAGCTGCTCCGTGTGAGAGAGATAGGAAATATTCAGTGTCATTCTGGGGAGAAAAGAAAAATAATGTTTTAAAGCTGAACCAATCAATATTTATTGGATCAATGGTTGAAATAACGATGTTTAAAGTAGCACAGCTTTTTTTTTTTTTTTGATTTCTGGTAGTTTGTTCCAGATATTTGGAGCATAATAACTGAACGCTGCTTCTCCATGTTTAGTTCTGACTCTAGGGACAGAAAGTTGACCAGTCCCAGAAGACGTGAGAGATCTGGATGTTTCATAATTCAGCAGTAGGTCAGAAATATATTTTGGGCCTAAACCATTCAAAGCTTTATAAACCAGCAGCAATATTTTTGAAATCTATTCTTTGACACACAGGAAGCCAGTGTAAAGACTTCAGAACTGGAGTGATGTGATCCACTTTCTTAGTGTCGGTGAGGAGTCGAGCAGCAGCGTTCTGAATCAGCTGCAGCTTTCTAATAGATTTTTTAGTGAGACCTGTAAAGACACCATTACAGTCGTCGAGTCTACTGAAGATAAACGCATGGACAAGTTTTTCCAAACCCTGCTGTGACATTAGTCTTTTTATCCTCGATATATTCTTAAGGTGATAGTAGGCTGATTTAGTAACGGTATTAATGTGACTGTTGAAACTCAGGTCAGAGTCCATGACTACACCTAGATTTCTGGTTCTATCTGTTGTTTTGAACATTGCAGACTGAAGCTCAGCGCTAACTTTTATACGTTCTGCCTTGGCTCCAAAAATCATTACCTCAGTTTTATCTTTGTTTAAGAGAAGGTTCTGACACATCCAGTCATTGATTTGTTCAATGCACTTACTCAGTGTTTTAACTGGAGCATAGTCTCCTGGTGAAATGGTTACGTAAATGTGTGTGTCATCCGCATAGCTATGGTAACTTATTTTGTAGTTTTTCATTATCTGAGCCAGTGGTAGCATGTAGATGTTAAAGAGAAGAGGCCCCAAGATGGAGCCTTGAGGAATCCCACATGTCATATTTGTCAACTCAGATGTGTAAAACAAAGTTTTTTCCGTCCTTTAAGTAGGATTCAAACCAATTTAGTCCCACTCAGTTTTCCAGTCGGTCTAGTAATATGCTCTGGTCAACAGTGTCAAACGCAGCACTGAGATCTAATAATACTAACACTGAAGTTCTGCCACTGTCTGTGTTTAAGTGGATGTCATTGAAGACCTATACAAGAGCAGTCTCAGTACTGTGGTTTGGTCGAAAGCCTGACTGGAACACATCGAAACAGTTATTTAAATGCAAGAAATTACTCAACTCAACAAAGATTTTACCTAGAAATGGGAGGTTTGATATGGGCCTGTAATTGTTCATTACTGAAGCATCTAGATTATGCTTTTTTTAAGAGCGGTTTAATGATTACAGTTTTCAGGGCCTGTGGAAAAACACCTGAGTGAAGAGACTTGTTTACTATATGAAGTAGATCTGAGGCCATGCAAGGGAACACATTTTTGAAAAACCCTGTTGGAATAATATCAAGGCAGCAGGAGGAGGATTTCAGAAGTTGTATAATGTCCTCTAGGTTTTTATCATTAATCTGATGGAATTGTGTCATGATGTCTGAATTGATTTTAGTTGGACATTTGCTGTACCTGATCCAGAGGCACTGACTGCTTGTCTGATTTTCTGAATTTTGTCAGTGAAGAAGGAGGCAAAATCATTGCAGGCCCTGGTGGATAGAAATTCAGAGGCTACTGACACTGGGGGGTTAGTTAGTCTGTCGACAGTAGCAAATAAGGCACGTGCGTTCTTTTTGTTTTTGGTAATGATGTCAGAGAAGAAAGAGTGTCGTGCATTTTAGAATTCCAAATTATAAAAGCCAAGTCTCTCTCATTATAGATTTCAAAATGAACCTGGAGATTTGTTTTTCGCCACCTGTGTTTAGCTTTTCAACACTCTCTTTTTTCTGTTTTCACGGTCATGGCCTTTCTCCATGGAGATATTTTCTTGCCAGTCACTTCCTTTACCTTAGTTGGAGCAATGGCATCTATAAATTTTTTTATTTTTGAATTAAAATGATCTACTAGCTCATTTACTGAGATGTTAGCAGGGGCAAGTGTGGAAGAAAAATTCCAGTAAACATTTCCCTAGTATTTTCAGTTAAATATCGCTTTGTGGTTACCTCTTTTTGAACATTTTTGTGAACAGAAATAGAGCTCTAACACAGGAATGATCAGAGAGTGCAACATCAGTCACCACAACCTTAGAGATATTCAGACCCTTTGAGATGATTAAGTCCAGAGTGTGCCCCTTGTTGTGCTTGGGCTCTGTCACATGCTGAGTCAGTCCATAGTTATCAAGAACACAACACAGTTCTTTAGTCCTGGGGGTTGTCAACATGGATTGTTAAATCACCAACAATGACGTAGATGGTGCAAAGTCAAACACACTAAGAACATAGAGCCAGTAAACAAAAGCAGCCCTGGGGGCCCTACATTGGTTGTGATGGTAGATGACAGCCAGGTTTGTTTAACGCTTCACAAGTTGCTCTCTATCTGTTAAGGAAGCGGCATATCCAGTAAATCAGAGTATGGATTTATTTCAATTTGGCAATTTTGACAGCCAAAGATGTCTGGCTTGTATTGTGTTGAATGCGGCTGAGAAGTCTAGGAAGAGGGGCTCTTGAATAGGTGTGACGTTTATACTAGAAGGTTTAGTGAGTGAATAATGAACCAGAGTAGGCACAGTACCACCACTTGCTTATAGGCCAAATTGGTATACGATCAGTTATGTCTTCGTCCGTCACAATTAGGTTTAGCTGAAGAGGTCATCACGTCATGCAGTTCTCATGTGTCCCACACTTTTGGGGTCTTTGGCTTTAAAGCAGTTCGCCAAAGCTCTCTGTGTGCCAGTTTTGATTGCCTCATTTGACTTTCCGTCTTTCTCTGTCTAAAGTGCTCCGATAGCTATTTCCTGTTTTTATAACTTTTTACATGTCCTTGTCAACAAGTGATTAAGTTACTTGATAGATTTGTATTTCTTAGTGGGACACAGAAGGTTAATATAGTCTTTAGGGATGCTCCGTCGATCGTCACCGATCAAGATCGGCCGATACTAACTCTCTAAAAAGCCCGAGCTCGATCG
>NW_011364648.1:23672-42729 GCF_000735185.1 Notothenia coriiceps
AGCTGAAGGGCCACATATTCAAAAGAAGCCAAGTTCCCATAAGATGTCTTCCTGCACTGAAGGGAATCATTGAACAGAATAGCAACTCCACATCCTTTCTTATGCATTCTTTCCTGACTCATAAAACTAAAGTTGGGAGGTGTTGATTGGATAAGAACAGCTGCACTGTTATTTTGTTCAATCCAAGTTTCCGTGAAAAACATAAAATCGAGATTGTACTCAGTGATAAAATCATTGATTACACATTTTTTTCCTGGAAAAGATCTGACATTTAATAAAGCTAGTTTAAGTTTGTTGAATACACTATCAGTCAGATCTTTTGTGACAAGCTGTGGCTGACATGGAATCACTGCTAAATTCGATAAACTCACACAAACGTTTGAGCGCTTCCCGTTTCTAAGCTGATTCACCGCTCTTAATCTATTACCTATCAACAGGTACATGAATGTACATGAATGCTTGTTTGCAATAACAACTTCATAAGGTTATAATATGTCGATGTTTTCAGATTGTTCAACTGCCCTTAATAGCCAGAAATACATGAATGCTGTTTTAAATGTTATCACAATGATAAAGTTCGATTGATCACTTTTCCCTGTGGTAAAACCTGTTAAATTATCTTTTTAGAGGCCTTTTAGAGTTTTTGTATGTCCAATGAAGGCTGCCAAAGTTTGACTTTAGTGTGTCTGTCTTATCATCTCCTCCCCTTTTATCTCCAAATGAAATGTCTCATTGAAAGATTAACCCTTTATATAAAAAGAGAACCAGTGACACGTAGTGGATGTGAGAAAGGCTGTGAGGCGGCTGCCTCCTCCGGTGTTTGTCAGATTGAGATTGATACTTACTGCAGCTGCAGAAATAACGAGTGAATCTTGAAAGAGCTCGACTTGCAGTAAGTGCTGAAAGAGAAAGAGGCAGTTGAGTTCAGACATACAAACAATAATGATGGAGGAATATGTTACTTTCTCACAGTATTTCAAACTTACTTCAAGCCTTCATCAGCAATAGGCAGGTCAATTTGAATGGTGTACTGCAAAAGAAGGAGGAAATGAATTTCGTGTCAAATACAACAACAGTATGAATGTGAGTCATCCTGCGTGTAACTCACCGAATTTTGTGAGCGGGCCTGGATGTCGGTCATGTTAGAAATCTTGGCTTTACCCACAACTGCGTTAGAGATAAGACCCTGAACGTTAAACTCCACAATCTTCACTGGGACATAGTTCTGGTTGGAGATGTTGACAAGATTCTAGAAGAGACAACACACACAGCTGGTCAGGTGCAGCAAACACACCTTTCCATCATTAAAAAGTCAGCAGAACTTTGTCCTGTAACTGCAGCAGCTATCTACAGTCAGTCATGTGAATGTGACTCAGACACTTCTTGGTGGACGAGGTTTTCACACCTACAATAAAAATATGGTTGCTCAGAATGTTCAGCAGAGAGCAAATAAATGTCACACTTTGTATTGCACACTTACACACAGTATAACACACTCTAGCTGTGTCTCAGGGGCTAGCTTTAGGGTTGACATTGTTAGCTTTCTTTTCTAGCTGTTTGATGGGTGCTAACTAGAATATGCTTGGTTTCAATCTATGTTTTATAGTTACTGCTAACAACAAGTTACACATTTGTTCAGCATCAGAGTTGGCAGGGCTTTGCGGAAAGAAAACACACGGCCAATGAAAACAGCCCAAAAACAAACTATTCCCCGACCAAACCATATACTGACTCACTGATTTTTTTAATTCCAACAGCATCTCTTATCATTGCCAAATGTAGTGTTTCTTCTACAGAGTAAGACCACACATGTTTAGTGTTCCAGCATACACAGTTTTCCCTGAAGAGTTATTATCCTTAGTTCCTAAAAAAGGTCTTGTGAAATGTAATTATTATATACAGAGCTAGAATAAAATCCAAAGATAGAAAATCTTTGGGTTTTATGACTCCGCTCACCCTGAAGCAAAAGATCCTGGTTTCCAAAATAGCATTACTTCATCATTTTTGATTTTAAGATATTTGTGTAATTGTTTTTATAATGAGAGCGTAAATTCCTGACTTATGGTCCATAAGTCCAAGAAAAATGTTTTCGAAAGATTTGAAGAAATTCAGTATTCTGAGATATAGCTTTCACGAGAATGGCATGGAATATATAATGGAATCATTTTTTTTTATGTAAAGTCAAACAATACTCAATTCAATTGTGTGTTTGTATGCATAGGAGTCAGTTTGGTAAGATGTTGATATGAACAAATTATCTAATGACATACATTTAAAATAAATATACATTATTCATTAAATTTGCACACACAATAGGCCAACAAGTGATTGAAACAATTCATCCCGCAATAACATTTCAAACGCAACCCAATAATATTATCACTACTACTTATTTGATATATATATATATTGTTAATGTATGAGCAAGACTCTGGTCCTGATTCACTTTCAAACTAAAATATAGCTTCTTTAATTTTGGCATTGCACTTTCCTTTACCATAGGCACAAATTCAATCCCTGCACATTGTTATACTTCCAAACAACAAAGAGGTGGCACAGATGTACATGTAACAGCATTACTGTTCCTTTTACTTACTGTGACCTCCATTTTCACAGTGTCTGGTGTGAAGTACACCATTACTGACAGCACGGACACAGGCGTCAGCGTGACACTCCGGGGGAAGAGGAAGAAGAGGATGAGAGTGCAAACGAGGAGACACAAGACCATTGACATGCACACGTACAGCTTCCTGAAAAACAATACACACATGCTGAATTATATGTGTCATGGTGATACCCTTACTTACATGTGCATGCGCATGTTCAAGAGGCATAAACACACTCACACGCATTCATAGGTCACTTACGTGCGCCTTGGTTTCAGCCTCACATCATTACAGGGTATTACGGCCACTAGCTGATCTTCATGGCCTGGCAATACAAAAACACAGCTTGTTTAACCACAAAAATGATCTGAAACTGGCATCTCGTAAATGGTTATTATGTCTGGTGCTGTTTAGGAAATGTAACATATCATCTTTAATAGTTGTAATAATAAAAGGGCATATTTCAGTACTGTATAAAATATTGCTTTCCTACTCATCTGTATCCTCTGATGGTCTGAAAGACTTGATGAAAAGGATAACCGACACTTACACTAATTTTAACGTTCATTAATGTATTAGTCAGTAAAACTATTATATTCTCTCGTGATATTTTTATGAACTACATGTAAATTGTTTCCTTACTTTTAGTATGACTGCCACTTGGTTACTTTTAGATACAACATCGTTTGTGTATTGTGTGTGATCTGTCATCAAATCTCCATTTATATACATTTAATGGACAATAACATGATGATATTTTATTCTGAAAGGGAAAAGTGAAGCCTTTATCACTGCTTTGCTCTTTGCTCTTGGCCAATTACGGTGCATATGTCCAGTTTTTATAATTAATAAATAAAGATAAGAATTACTAAACAGCGACATATTACTGGTGACTATCTGTGTGCCACTTTCAAACAACCTCCTGCCTTTAATTTTTCATTTGTATATTTATTTCCTTTGTCTTCTGACGTGAGATTGTTTTGTACATCACATTACATGTAATTTGTTAGATGATTTTATCCAAAGCGACTTACATACATTCAGTACTGTGGACAATCCCCACAGGAGCAATTTGGTCTAAAGTGTCTTGCCCAGGGACACAACGACATGCTGACTGCAGTGGCACTTGAACTTGCTATCCCCTGATTCCAAGTCCAGCACACTAACCACTGAGCCACAGCCTCCCTCTATGGTTTGAAGAGATATTCTTTTTCAAAAACATGAAGTGAAAGTGGAACAGTTGTGGCAAAACAAAGTTCGGCTGCATACACGTTTGTGACTCTCGTTTTGACTCGTTCCTTTAGTTGTTGGATGTGAAATGAAACATAATTTGAAGATGATGGTCTCAATTGGCTGCCCTTGCACTAAAGCTGCTCAGAAGGCCGTCAAAATCATCAAAAAAGAAGACCAACCTCTGGGAATCCTCCCGGTGCCGCGACATGTGGGGCAGATGTCTCCTGCTGAGGTCCCATTGATGGCGCCGTACGGAGGGAAATACTTCAGAGTTTTCACCTTGTCCATCCCTTTGATCACATCAGGTTCTTCTGTGGTTTTGCTATTCTTCGCTGGTGTAACCATTGCACCTTTAACAGAAGAAAAAAAGAGATGAAAATGACTGAAATATTCTCCTAAAACTAACCAAACAGCCGAATGACGCACACCTAGTGTTGCAATAGGAAATATATTGTTACAAGTTTGAGTAAAAGTGAAGATCTAACTAAAACATTGTCAGAGAATGTGTGTTTGATGTAGGAACAGGGAACATCATTTGTATTGTTTTCCATCTGAGCTGTCTAGTTATGGCAGTATAGTGCCGATAAAAACTTATAAGGAGATGTTTGAGAATTTTAATGTGATGCACACAAAGTGCCCAACCCTCAAGGGTAAATTGACACCTGAGATACAGCTGCTGTGGTTTAACATTGCATCCCATTAGAAATGACAGGTGATTTTACCGTTCGGTCTTCAAACATATTAGCCAAATCTTCCAAATGTTTAAGATAATATCTGCTATGGAATATGTTCCTTTCCTGGAGCAGAAGTCAAGTTTTTCTGATCCAGTCTAAAGAATTTAGCATTTATAGAGGCCATTTTCTCTTAAAAGTAAATCCCTTACTGTATGTCCTCTTTGACAGGACAGTCAAACACAAAGTAAACTTCATTCTCATAGCCCCCTTACATACATTTTGTTTTTCACTAAGATAGGACTATGTTCACATTAAGGATGGGAAGGCTCAGAAACAACCAAAATATGATAAAAGCAACTTCTTTCCCCAGATATATTTTTTTGTTGTTGAACAACCTCAAGTGGAACTAATTTATCTAAATGGCCAATTAACGCCCATTCTTGTGCTAAATGTCCTCATGTGATCAGAGTCCATGGTGTGGGAGTGACAGAAAAACTCCAGCATTGACTTATGTTATAACTGACTTCACAAAGAAATGAATAAATATAATGCATATATTAAAAAATGCTGTTCCTTCAATTGAAGAAACAGCATTTTTTAATATATGCATTATATTTATTATCTAATCTGTGAGCAAAAGATGTTGAAGAACACATGTGATAGCATTTAGGAATTGAAACACATTCTGGATTTGGGCTTTTGTTTTGCAAAGTATATTAGCTTTTAGTATTCACTTGTGTTGTACCATCTCCTACAGGATTAAATGATTATGTGAAACGTTTTTACCAGTATTTTTCTGGCAATGGCGCAATGACTAGCACTTTCTGTGTAGTGTTACAACATTTCACTGGCGGTTGAGTTTATTAATCAGGCACAGGGTCTTTCTGTTTTCACAATGTGATTAATTTGTGAAACCAGGATCAAAACTGGTATAAAATCTAAAAAGCAGCAGCCTAGTATTAATTGCAGTAATATATACTGAGCATTATGTATTTGAAGGCAACTGCTGCCATACATAACATTAAAAAAGCCTTATTTTGAACTTTGACTTCAACAAATGGATTTGGACTCCTTCCCATTTTTCTAAAAAGAAGCTGATCTGGTTTGTTTTGTTGGTTATGTAGCTCCACTGACTTACAGTAGGCCCAATAAAAGTACAATGAAAAACAATCTTATAATACAGCTTACATTCTTCTTTCTAGGAAGTGTCACTGGGTGTTCTCAATTTATTTTGAAGCCCAATTTTAAAATAAAGTTTGAAATAAAACACACAATTAATAACTCTTCAAACATAAAGAGGAAGTTATCTTGTAAAATATAGAAATCATGATAATTTACATTGCCTATTTAATGGCTTAATCAGGAATTGATCATACAAATTGAAGTTATATTCACCTGCATAGTTGGAAAGAATATAAAGGGTAAAATTGTATTAACGGCAGACATTTCAAATGCAGGACTTACTTGTTATTCTTCCATTTATATTGCAGTATTGCAAATGATACTTAAATTAAAGATTTGAATACTTCATCCACCTGATAGGAGCAAGATAATAGCATTTTGGATGAGTTTCATTTGGATTTAATGTTAAACTTTACATTGTTTATTAGATTAAAACCTGACACCTCACATTAGATAACCTTCATCAAAGATGGCGCAAACAGAAGCGATGGTTTGCAATTTAGAGATCATTAATCACTAATCTATCTGAGGCCATATTATTAGCAACATGCATTTAGAAACCTAAGTTGTCGCAGTGAAACATGTCTTAGCAAAGACGCAAAACATGATGAGATGATTGATCCCGCATTACTGCAGCGGGCAGAAGTCAATAGAAACAAGTGTTTACCTGACAACACGACTCAGCTCCGAGTTGAACTGCTCCACCGCTTATTCTTTTGTAGTTTTAATAATTTATGAAAGCTAAATGGTGACTGCCTCAAACCTCCTTTCGACAGAGAACAGTGGGAGGATCACTTCCTCCTTTCGGTGACAGCTCGGTTACGGCTGCAGATCACATGTGCTGCTTTCCATTTACTTTCCTTAAAGGCTATAAAGAATGGAAACACATTTTCAGACCTAATCTAACAAATGTGCAACTAACCCCAAACGTTATAGTGCAAGCTATTTTTGACTCTGGCATTTTATTTGTTATACCATGGCCAGATTAACCTGTTATTGAGCCAAGGGGGACTCTCCTGACCCCAAAAAATGATGACCCCCAAGTTGGGGGTCATTCAATCTTCGAGATACTCCAAGGTTGGGGCCCCCAAACCTTGGAGTATCTCGAAGATTTTCATTTAAGTCACAGTCTATTGCTTGATTGAGCATATGGGGAACAGATGAAGTATTGCCATATTTATACCTTAACAATTGTTACAAACTGGACATATTCTGAATTAAAGGGGCCCAATATCCTTATTGGGGGTTTCCCTTTCCTGTAGTGTTTTCTCCCACACACAGTAGTTTTACTGCCCCATTAGTTCAGGGACTTGTATCAGCAGAGGTGGAAGAAGTATTTGGAAACAGAGTACAAGAGTGTCGGAATACTCTGTTACAAGTAAAAGTCCTGCATTCAAGTACAAAAGTATTTGCATCAAAATATACTGAAAGTACAAAAAGTAAAAATACTTCTTCTGCAGATTGGTCCATTTCAGAATAATATACATCATATGTTTTCATTATAATTATTGATGCATTAAAGTTGTCAAAGCTGGTAAAGGTGCAGCTAGTTTTAATGACTTTGTATGCTGCAGGGTAGCTTTTGAATTTACTCCAGGTGTAACTAAAGTCTGATTTAAGAGTTGAATATATTTCACATTATTCATCCAAATCTGCAAAGTAACTAAAAGTGTTAAATAAATGTAGTGGGGTGAAAGTACTCGAACTATGAATTGTAGTGGAGTAGAAGTACAAAGTAGCATAAGTGGAAATTCTCAACTAAAGTATCTCAAAATTGTATTCAAGTACAGTATTTACGCCACTTAGTATCAGACTGCATTTGTTGTTACCAAAAGGGTGATGCCAAATCAATCATGACCCTAAGTAAATCCCGCTGATGATAGTTAGTATGTTCTTTTTCATAAAGCTTGGGTAGGAACATTTGGGGAAGCAAGCCAGAGTGAGTTAGAGATTTAACATGACCCAACCGAAAAAACAATCTCAGTGTTGCGAACTGTAAATATTGGTCAAGGTGAGATTTCCATATCTCGGATTATGATTACGCAGACACCACAAATATGTCAGAGCTGGAAACACTGACTAACCAGAGCCATTTTGGGAAAAGGGCTTAAAGAGTACTTTCTAGTACAAACTCAAAACTGTATGAACCTTAAAATGATATGTCAAGTGCAGTGAGTCAGCCTCTTGGCTACCGACATACATTAGTAATGCAGCTTTGATGTACACAAGCGGTCACAAAATATGTTAAACCCAACCTCCTTCTGTCAGAAATGCAGCATCATCACTCCTTTATAGTATCTAACTTCTGACAAACTCCATATAACCTAGTACAGCCTGTCCTCCTGTATATCAGATATATAGTGTGCCATGACCTAGATCTAGACATTTGGCATTAAAACAAAAGAGACAAGCGAGATGTGCAAATATTTTATTGGCGGATTGACAGTAGAAGGATATTTAATGTATACACTCTGTGACAGAGGAATAAGTTGACAAGCATAGTAGATATATTCAGAATTATTCTTCAGAGCATGATTTTTTTTAAACGTGGGTGATCAACAAAAGAAAATCCTCAAGCACCCACACAGGATTCAAAATAACAGACATCAACTTAAATCTGCACACTCACACCACAAATCACCATATGTATATTTCAGTAAACTAATAATCATGTTTTTATAAAGGCAATGTAAGGAAATAAGATATACTTGGTTCCACTATGAGAGTGAGGAATGTGTTGTTAGAGACATCTCGGGTTTAAGTAAGTGTTAAATGACTGTTTCAGCTGGATATGCGAATAGAGAAGATGCAGGCAGGATGTAGGAAGCGGACACTTTCTACCGTGACTGTGCTAAGACCACGAGAAAACACATCTCTAAAGCCTCTACCTGTCATGCAGGTGTCTCCTAAAAAGCGATAGAAAACATCCGAGTCAGTTTCGGACAGTTTAAGTATACATTCCACATGTCAACGTCTAAAATAACAGTACTCTGATACAGAAAGAAGATTGCATTGTTTAGGCAGAGTTCACTACGATAATCGGGAAAAGTTTAAATATTCTCATTTCTGCGCTTCTGACCCTTGCCACCCAGATATCGTTAGCTACGTTAGCTTCAGTAGAGCACATGAGAGCTGTCTCTTTCTATCTTTAATGACATTCAACAGTATTCATTTTCCTCACTCTATTTGTGAAAGGAATCTAGCCAAGCCCAGTCAAAATACTTATTTTTCAGCGCCGAGGAAGCAGCAACAACAGCCATACAAACACTAATAATGAAGAGCGGGAATACGCACTTTTTGCCTTGTTGAAGCCACACAAGACATGGCAAAGGCTAACCACTATTTGTAAGAATTTACAAGCGTAGATATGGTTAATTTTGTCAAAATGTTGAAGCTAAATCAAAAGGTAATGGCAGAAAAAGCCAATAGGCACGTTCACACCGCAGTACTTTTCCCACTTTAGTTCCGGCATAGTTCCGAAATGTCGCGTTCACACCAAAAAGAGCCGGAACAAAAATGAGTTAATCAGAACCTTTTTTACCTCCTTTTCAGTCCCTGCTAGAGAGCAGGTACTTTAATGGGAGAAAAAGGTTCCTATGTCTGATTGGCTGGGCGGATTGCAAACCACGCCCCGTAAAACTCCCAAAAAGTTTTGTGAAGCCACTATTTTATTATCCTCGCATTAGCATTATTAGCATTAGCCCAGCGCACAAACGCAGAGAGACTAACTTATGGCAACACAAAAGAAAACATGGGAGCGGTGGAGATGAGGAGGTGTCGGCGTTCTGGCGATTTACTCTGAAGGCTTCAGTAGAGGTATACGCCGTGAAGTTGTTTGCGGCCTGTCAGTAAACCCAAAGCAGAAGAAGAAGAAGTGACGTCAGCGGCTTCATTTGCCTAATCCCCCCCCCAGGAACTTATTCCGGTGTGAACGCGATCTGCTCTTTAGTTCATCAGAACTAAAGAGTTCTCATGAACTAAGTCTGATAAAACTTTGTGGGAAAAGTACTGCGGTGTGAAAGCGCCTAATATCTATTTTCTCTCCGATGAACAAGTCCAAGAAATAATTCCTCTTTAGAGACATTGCCGTCTTATTATCAGTTTCTAAATAACCATCCACCCTTTGGAAAAGTATTGAATAGCACGAATCATAAACATCTTTCTTTACACAATTTAGAACAAATCTAGACACTGGAAAGGGTGATATATACGCAGGTCATAATCTTAATATTCTCTTGACGTAATGTTTAAAAGTCAAATACATTTCTTTTTAGAGTAGCGTTTCCCTGGCTCAGTGCGGAGCATTGACAGCTTTGCTCTGGTTGTCCTCGGCGATCTGCACCAGCTCGTTGACGGTGTGCAGCAGGCTGTAGCCGTGCTTCCTCAGCAGCCGCTGGTTGAGCCGCTGGTCTCTGAAGCCCATCTCCAGCAGCATGGCCATCAGGGAAGGGTCCTGCCGGGTGGCCGGGTCGATGCCTCGCTGCAGTGGGGGAAACAAAACAGGCATGAGATGGTGAGATACGGGGACATACAGAGTAAATACAGACAGAGTTTACTAAGTTTGAGGCAAATATTCTACTATATATTTATTGGACAGCCTTAGTTACATTTATAAAAGTCAGATGTTTATTAAGATAAGATGATAAGATGTACTTTTATTGATCCCAATTTGGGATTTTTTGCGTTGCAGCAGCACACACAAGGCATTGCACATAAGAGAAATTAAAAGAGTAGAAATAAACAATTCTAAAATGTAAACATCTCAAAATATAAATTATGTATAGTATAATTATTATTATAAAATAGGAATCAAGTAATACATTATTTTATATTTTATAATTGCCACACCTTTACCTTTCGCTTATTATAATCAGCAACAAGGTATTGTTATATTATTATTATAATAATAATAATATAATGTGTATATTATGAGTATAAAATGCCATTATACATAATGAGTAACTTTTCTTTTTGTGCTTTACATGTACATGTAGATGCTGATGAGTACTTTAGTACTGTTACAATAAAGTAAAGTTTTGAATGCAGGATTTTTACTTGTAACTGAGATTTTCATAATTTTCCTATTAATGCTTATACTTTGTAAAAGGTCTGAGTACTCCATACCTAAAACAGAGCATTTGGTTAATGGAACGTGTTGGCAGCAGCTTTATACTTTATACTTATTGACACAATTCAGGGAAAATATGTGGGGTCACAACGGTTAATGAACTTCTGGTCTGACTCACTACACAGGCGAGTAGCTACTGAAACAATACCAATCATATAATTCCCGAGCTCTCAAATACACTTTTAACTTTCATTTGATTAAATGTTAGGATTAACAGCAGTTTGTTAAAGTTGCATTCTTTTCCCAGCTGAGTTACAAAAGGGCAATGGAAAAAACCTTTAAATGCAACACTTTATTACCTTCTAAAGCTGTTATGATGAACTTTGAGTTCTGACCAGGCTTGGATTTTCATCATTTTAGAGGCAAGGCCATTTGGCCTTTGGTGTCACACGTTATTTCAGGGCGGAAAGGCCACATGCCAGGGCACAAAGGCCATTGAGGGAAAAATTAGGATTTGGAGCTTACAAATAAATAACTTCACTTTCTGATAAGAAATGACATGGAAAACAAATCACTTTTTTAATATCAATAATGTCAAACATTATATCATCATATAGGCCTAAGCCTCCTTAGTATTACTGTATACTTTGAATAATTAGTGTTTGGTATGTTTTCCATCTACTACTTCTCCCATTCACAAATCCAAAATCCAATCTAAAAATCTAAAATTCTAATAATATGTAACAAATATATTCAATTTCAGAGCAGAAGAAACAGCCTTCAAGGGTCAAATTCTGCACATACATTCAACAGTGCACAGTGAAGCTCCAACATTGAACTGTGTGAACAAGCAATACTTTGAAATGCAAAAGTCTGTGCGTGCGTGCGTGCGTGCGTGTGTGTACGAGAGTCTCTTTAATCAACTCCTCACAGCTCCTCATATCTGTTCAGAAACTGGACAAAAGTTAAAGATGAACAAACCACAGACTGTCTGTGTCATGGTGAATACAGTCACTGCTTTAATTCTGTCTTTAGGACGTTGTTGTGAGTATGGACGGAGCAGCTACAGGTTAGTTTAGCCTGATCGATCCAATCTCCATTCGGAAAACACGCATTTTAAAAGTTTTTCGCCTGCCGTCTTGTCTGCACACTTGTCAAAGCATGTTTTTTACTAACCGTCATCAGTATTTAGTTACTTCGGCATCATTTTGAAACGTGTATTACAATTAAATCACGGTAAAATAGGTTAATTTTGTCATAGTTGGTTTCCACCACAGTATTTACATGAATAAAAGCCCCACCCCCTCTCCAGCGCGTCCTGTTTGAATGACAGGAGTAAACACAGCTGGCAGCCGCGGTGAAACCCCAGCGGTTAGAGCAGGGGTCGGCAACCTTTTTGATATGAAGTGCCATTTAAAAAAAAAATTGTTATCAGCGTGCCGACGATCGAGAATTATCAACGGGGAGGGCCAAGGCACACAGGGGATAGGCTGAACTATCAGCCCAGAGGGCGGGGGGCAGCCTCGCTGCGGGAGCCCCCCCCCCCCCCAGTGTGTGACCTGTAACGAAACGTCACACATTTACCACATTTAAATAATTGGTTTAAACGGCATAATAATAAGGACATTCATCCGTTCTGTGATTCTCCAGAACACACATTGATGTTATGATATTAGGGTCATGCAGAGTGAGATGAGATCGCTGTCCCTTTAAGAGAGAGAGCGAGAGAGAGGGGTGTGGCTTGTGCATGTGTGTGTGTGGATGGCAGAGCGACAGTGAGGGAAGTGGGAACGTGTGTATGTTTCTGGAAGTGAAACGAGGCAGCAGAAAAACTGAGGTCTGTGATGTATTTTGTGAAACAGAAGAACAGCTAAATAAATGCAACGGCCTCCCAAAAAGAGCTCGCCTCTCTCCAGTCATTTAAGCTAAAGTGGGTTATTGAACCTGAAGCTTGTTGCTGCTGCCCTCCTCGACTACGGTCTGGGAGCCGACAGGAAAGTTCAACACACAGATGGCCAGTCCGCCCCTTTGTAGCATATTATTTCGATGAGCAGATCGCCACTGGGCTTTCAACTAAAGACACAGCCACGCAAAAACTGCGGCATTTGTACAGCTCCTTATGGGTAGGCCTACTGCAATTTGTGAAGTGCTTTCGATCAGCACTGCACCACGGAGGAAAGCGGCAGAAAGTCACCTGGAGTTAAAGAGAGCGGGGCTGCGTTGCGTGCATGGCTTCCTTCTGCAGGTAGACGCGCTCTGGCGGCGGTCTCGTTCAGGATCCGAAAATACAATTTAAATATTATTGCACTTATTCCACTTATTCCTAGTGTGCCACTGGTTACGGTGCCGCGTGCCAATGCTGGCACGCGTGCCAGGGGTTGCCGACCCCTGGGTTAGAGCAATGCGAATATTTGCATCGCGTCCGTTGTGAACGCAGCATAATGCAGTTCAGAAACCACTGTTCTGACGCTTTTAAAGCAACTTCGAGATTTTAACAGTGTGAGGGGCCCAAAGACCAAGGTGGCCGTAGGACGTACAATTATTTGTGGGGCATAAGGGCCAGACCGAGGGGCTACGACGGCCATGGCCGCCGTGAAAATCCCACCCTGGTTCTGACACAGAGCAAAATTAGCTTTCTTTTGATGTCCATTGATGATATTCACTTTCCTTTAAGCTCGGTTTGTTCTAAAAACCCCTCAGTGGATATATCTGGCTCTTTAGTTTCTAAACGCTCCACTAGTTTCACCAGCTGGTAGCTTATTTTGTCCCTCTGCTGTCTGGTGCTGCACATGTTGTGTAAAGGGGGTTTAACAGACATTGTTTGGTTGGAAAAAGCTGCCTGCTATTACTGGACATGTGAAACAGAAAAAGTGAAGAGAGTGAGAAAACAATTAACTGTCTGAAGGGGATCTCAAAATGTTGTTCATACATTAAATCTCTGTGGATTTGTCACACCTTTCATATTACACATAGAAGTAGGACCTGTTATTATAAAATATTCCTTCTTTAAATATTATCGATCACATTTTTGCAAAAATGGTCACACATTTTCTGGGGAAAATGCTAATGCAAAGATCATAAGATCCTAGAAATGTAATATCTCTCAAGCATGTTCTCGCCAATGTGATTACATTTATCGGAGGGCCAACTCTTAAAAGGGTCCATATTATGATCATTTTCAGGTTCATACTTGTATTTTGTGCCTCTACTTTGACCCGTCTCCATGCTTTCATGTTCAAAAAGCTCTTTATTTCTCTCATACTGCCTGTGCTGCAGCACCTCTTTTCACCCTCTGTCTGAAACCAGAGCCCAGTCTGCTCTGATTGGTTAGCTGGCGGGCTCTGTTGTGATTGGTCAACTGCATAGACATGTCCAACCCCTTATATATCACGTACAATGTGTTGGAGCGCTAGCCGATAACATGTTACTATGTCACGGAAGAAAACAAAGGATTCCGATGGAGGTGTTTCAGGCAAGGGTTGGGGGACGGAGCTTTGTGATTTCAGATTTTGCAGACAATTTACATGCACACAAATCTATAGAAAAAGTACAGAAAAGGGAAAACTTTTGAGTTGAAAAAAACTGGGGCCTTTTAACACATTTTTTACGAGTTATATATTTTGAAATGGAAAATGAATATCATCCACTTGCCGTTCAGTAACGTAATCTTCCCACTATAACTCTGATATACTGTTTGTTTTGCTATGCATTTATGATACACAAAACAAAAAAGACTTTAAATAAGGGTTTCTGTGTGATGTACCTGTATTGAGCAGTTTGGTCCTGTGAAGAGAGCTTTATAAGCGGACGCTGCCACAGAGAGGGCCCCTTTGACAAGTCCCTCGGTGATGCCTCCTTGGCCCCTTGTATAAAGACAGGGATGTGGTTAAGCTGGGTTGTATAACAATATAGCAGAGAACAACATGTTCTAGTTAGATTTGTTTATAAAAAAGTACATGTGCATCACATTTCTGATTATAGACTCTGTTAAAAGCTATCAGATTAGGTTGTTACACAAATAAATTATAAAAACAGATGCGTATCGTCAACACAAAAGAGAAACCAAGGAAGGAATCTGCTTTATGAAAGTGAAATATATCAAATTTTACTCTTTGTTGTATTGCACCTTGGCTGCAAAGCGTTGCTGGGTCTGGGGTTGTATGTCTCAAAGGCACTGGATGCTGAGCCTGCTGATCTCGACAGACCAGATGATACTGCAAAGCAGATTTTATTTTTAAAAGAAAAGAAAAAAAGGAGCAACACACACATGCAAACACAATATTAGAGGAGGAACAAAGCATTCTGCTGAAGCAACAGATTCTGAAAGCTTGTGTGCGCTCTCACTTCCTGTCTTCCCAGAAAGGGCAACAATGTGTTTCCTTTCTGTGAGGCAACACTGAAGTCAATCCACCACAGTCTTATTTATATAACACCCAAAACACACTGGTGAAGATGTTGTGTTGATATTGCTGTGTCATGCCGAGTGGTTTTATGCTCCATGTGTGCCAGTTTGTACTATGACACTGTGATGTGCTTAAAGCTGGGTGGACAAACAGTGAAACTCACCATTTAGGTGGACCCTCGGTTGATGTGGCTCATATGGATCACAGGCTGGAGGACTGGGATCCTCGGCCAGGTACAGTGCCTCAGACCTGAAGCACAAATCAAACAAAGACGACTTAAAACATGTAAGTCTGTAGCAGGCAGAAGAAGAAGAAAAAACGAATCATTTAATACTCTATTTAATCCCAAATTACTTTTTTTCTAAGTGGCAATAGACAAGTTATTTCCTTTAACTTATTGTGAAGTAAATGTTGATCGCAAAATGTAATAGGTAAAGAATAATTAAACCATCCCTGTTTAGATTGGTTCCCTATAAGTCTAGCTTTCAAAATGGAACTCTGCCTGACCAGGTTTGATCTCTTGGGAAAATAAATGCGTAATTTACGCACAAAGCCGCGGAAAATAAAATGCAGAGTGCCGTGTGCAAAGTAGCAGCATTAGTTAAACGACGCTAAGGGCATTTATTTGCATAATTTGCGCTGATGATCTGAATACGTTTCTAATTTTGTCGCTTGAAGTAAGCAATTTGGTTTTCATTGTGACGGAGGCGGCGATAATAATACCACTTGAAAAAGCGCAGTGATACAACCTTGTCAATGTCACATTAAATATTTGAAACGTAAACATTTTCTGGAAACAATCAACAGTTCAAAAACTGTTATTAGTTGGAGGATAATTCCCCATTTGCTAACTTACAAACACATTTAAAGTTTTGACATTTATTTAAAAGAGACATTCTGTATTTTAGCTTTTGCAACCAAAACCAAAACTGCTCAAGGTGCAATATATCGTCATTAATTAACTTTCATACTGGGTTCCCATAGAGATAGTCATGTTTATTTATACTTGACATTGTTAACGAGGAAAACGAAGACATTTCAACGACAAGAACAAAAAAACTGACAGAAATCCATTTTAAATACTGATTCACATCCAAAAGTTAGTTCCACACATGCCAAAGACCATTTGTGTGATCTAACCTGGGTGAGTAGAGTGTGGGGGGGGGCAGCAGGGGGTCAGGCAGCACTGGTGGAGGCACCACTACAGGCGTGAGTGTCACGGCGTCCAGGGTTTGGGAGGCGCACAGCATCTGGTTCACACTGCTGTGGGGGGGGGGGATGGGCAGGGGCCACGTGTTCACAGACAAATCCTCTGCATCCACTGCCTCCTGCCTCTCTCTCAGCGGGGCCACGTCATCCGGCCCCGAGTTGGAGTCTTCCTCTTCCTCTTCCTCCTGCAGTGCGTCCGGATCGGCTGGGGTCACATCATCATCAGCAGCAGCAGCGGCGGTGGGGGCGGGGTCCGGCTGTGACATGGCGGAGCTGTACATGGACTCCCCCAGAGGCCGGCTGGTGTCAAAGCAGTCTGGGAGGATGATGATGTAATCGTCGCAGGAGGAGACTGAGGAGGTCTGACTGCTGACCTGAGACACAGGACGAGAAGATGGTGGATGTGATTACATTAAGACAACTGATGTGGTTAGAAGGGAAATGTGGATCTGAAATAATAAAGCAACTCTTACAGATAAGATGCCAGAGAAAGGTTTCAGTTTAAAAAAGGTTAAACCCTCACCTCCTCCCAGTCTTCTCCTTTAGTTCCACCCTCCTCTTTCTCCTCTTGAATTTCTGCCATGTTTTGCATGTCATCAATGACTTCTTCGTTCTCGATATCATGATGTGAACTCGTATGCAGGTTTTCATTTGCTGGTTCCTGCAAAACTGAAAAAAGAGGCAAAAAACCCCACAAAATTAGCATCTAAGAATTGCAGATATCAAACTGTCGGTGTGCAATTAAAAGCACGGATGTAATACAAATAAGTTAATAAACAGGAATAAACCGAATCCCGGAAGTGTTCCACTAACCTGGTCTGGTCTCCTCTTCCTCTGTGATCTGGTTGAGGCCTGTGTTGACAGGCAGAGCTGAACTCTCCAGTCTAACAGCACAGATCTCCTCACTTCCCTCCTGTACTGTCTCTGTGGTCTGCTCAGCCTCTACAACCCTCTCCAAGCAAAAGCTGGTGCCCCGCGACATAACTGGAAGAAAAGAAGGGAGAAAAACTAAGTGTGAGCACCTGATTATACTGCACAAAACAAAGAAACACTGAATTTCTGAGTTAAATTACTCAACAGTGTTAATAATAACAGTAATGGAAATACGGATTATCAATAAAACACAATGCCATGATGTTGTAAAAAAAACAATATTCTGTAAGCCTTACTTGTCAAAAAATAGTAGATAAATGTAGATAAGATGGTGCAATGTGACCACACAGTAGGTTACCATTGATCTGATCATGGGTCTAATGCCCTTAGAGCCATGGGTCAGTAATATCATGACTCAGCATGTATTCACTGAATCTGTATACAAGCTGACTCAGTTTGAGTTGTTGCTCTGGGCTGTAGAGACTTTTGCTTTCTGAAAGCTCTGTGACTCCAAAGTTGATCAAAGAGTCAGAAGGACAACTCTTGGCCAGTTCATTTCAAGGATTTCCACCACATAACACAGTGTGATTAAAGGTCTCATTCTCACTCTGAGGTTTATGGCTGCTGTGCAGGGCCCTGCGCAGGGGTCTGTGATCAGGGGCCTCCTCTAAGGTGAGGGAGCGGATGACGGTCTCACAGAGGAACTGGGCTCCACTGATCTCCTCCTCCCGGTCCTCCTCCTGGACCAAAGGCTCCAGCTGCTCCTTCTGCTGCCTCAGTTTTACTGCTTGACCAAATACAACACATATTAACAGAGTAATCCACAGATTTACCAATGAACTTCTGTAATGGACTAATGATATACTGATTTATGTGGCAGAATCAGAGATATCTTCTTCTTTATTCCAAACATCATTTTTCTTGTTAAAATCTAGCGACTATATCAGGGCTGCCAACATTGGAGTGAGATTTTTTTTTTTTGGTGAACCGAAAAAACAAAACGTTCATGTGTACAGTGTTACAAATGTATTGAACATATACAAACTAGGGTTTCCCATTAATGTACCGGGCGCTATAGTGGAATACGCACATACACAGCGTACCCGCGACTCTTACAATGAAGGCTCGATAATCAGCTCACAGCATATAAAATGCCATATAGGTGTAAGCAGAGGTAAAGTGCTATTTTATAAGTGGGGGGGGGGCGAGGGTCCTCACCTCCTCTAGGGGGGTCCGGGGCCATGCTCCCCTGGGAAGATTTTTTTTTTAAATATTGAAGTTAAATGCATCAACCTGGTGCACTTTGAGAGCAAAATGAATTTATGGATACTTCTCTCAACACTCATATGAAACAGAACTGTGAACAGATTTTCTTAATGAATAGCCTACAAATCACTCACCTTTTAAACTGTATTCTTGTTTTACTGTCATATTGTATTTCATGACTGTTTTTCATTTATTCTCATAAATGGTGACCAAAACGTTTGAGACCCACTGAGATAACTAGACTAAAGTTAACTATCTAAACAGAGTCCCTTACCTCACTGAGCTGTAGTTATCTCTCTCAGTCTGACAGGACAGAGCTCTCCCTCTCATTGTTTTAGAAACAGCTTTTAATATCCGTTAAGTTAACCAGATGCTAACAACAACAATGCAAATAGTGAGTTTGGTAGAAATATACTGTATAATAGTAAAGTTATTTAAGATAATGCCATATTTATTGAAGATTTTACATTATAAATATTCCCCAAAATTATTCAAAAGCTCATTCTTCCAAACTCCTTGCTGTAGTATGACACACAGGAGACT
>NW_011364649.1:0-2919 GCF_000735185.1 Notothenia coriiceps
TCCATCTGATGAAGGCAAATGCCTTCCCAGATGTAAAAAAGTTGAAAACATTACATTCAGTTATAACTGCCAAAACAAACATTATTTACACTATTATGGCCCCTGTTAAAACATTTGTAATGTTATCTACTGTAAGTTGGTCGAACGAATGCCTCCTCATCCGGAAGCTGACCAAGCAGACCCGAGCAGCAGTCGAGAGGAGCCGAGCGTATCCGCGAAGCACACAAAATGGCGACGTCAGAGTTCCCGTTAGCCGGCAAATCTAAATCTCTCCGGTCAAAACAATTTCCCTTTAGCGCAATACCGCTTCAGTTGCGCCACTTATGTGACAGACAAGAAGAGTATGTGACAGACAAGAATATTCAATTCTAATGTCTAACACTTAATGTGGAGAAAGAGATGTCCTGTATGGGTTGATTGTGCGTTGATCTGTTGCTAATGCCTCGGGGTTCCGGTAGGCATGTAAACAAATGCATAATGCTGCGCTATACTTTGTGGCCTCACCCGGTTGCATAGCGACACTTATTGTTTAGGTGTCTTTTAATAAGCAGGTATTGATATCATTAGCTAGAACTAGCTGGATCTGATCGATATGGACATAAACGCGAGTGAAGTCTAATGTGAAGGGAGAGAGAGATCAGCTGCTGCTGACGTGTCGACACGCATTCATGCATGATCACATGCAGCGGTGAGCGGACAAAACACACACTTCAGGTTAGAATATCACACGTAGCTATTTTAATTACCTCTCAAACTACCTAAAGTAGTTATAGATATATTTAGTTTTACTGTCGGGTCACTCATTACTGGATCCGCGAGCTGCATAATACTGGCATAATAGATTGCCCGATCGGGCAACCAGTAGGTGAGGCTTCATTGCCCGAGCTAAATACTAGATGGCCCCGGGCCATCGGGCAGTCCTTAATGTCGAGCCCTGGTAGGGCTATCATTCATTTTTTGTTTAATAACACCAAGACTTTAGTTTCTATATATTTTCTTTATACACCATACGGTGTTACATTTAATTTAGAAAACTGCAATTACTTTCTACTTGTATAGTGTAAATAGTATTCTGTTTGAATGTTTTAGTATTATATATTGTATTCTAAAGTATTCTGTATATTTATGTTGTGTATTCAATAGAGATACTATATATACTTATTTCCCTGTTGATATGATATATGATAATCATATGATATGATTCATGTGCAATAACTTCTTTACATGTAGCTGTGAGAAACCAATATTTGCTAAGTAATTTAATATAATCGTGTATGTTATTTGATGGAAAGCAGTTGTAGTGCGGCACACGTATTTAGTCCGGCTTTGGCCCAGTCAGTAGGGGCTTGCACTGGGAGCCGTAGGGTCGCCGGCTCACGTCCCGACCAGACCTAAACATGGAGTGTGGACTGATACTTGGAGAGGTCCCAGTTCATCTCCTGGGCCCTGCCGTGCCCTTGAGCAAGACACCAATTTAGAGTTCATATTAGGTTGATGTGTGTGTCTGTCCCCTATGGCCCAGCACCATACAGAGTACACACATCATCTTTTACTTGTTCTCTACAGCTGGATAATGTTTCAACAAATACAAAGAGCTGCACAATGCAAACACATGTATTCTATCTTTTATTTAAAGCTATAATAGAGCTTCTTAGTGGTAATTTCTGCAGTGGGTAGGAATAACATTCTCATTCTAAATGTGACTCAACCATTCAGGATCACATACTGATCATACGTATGTGATCCTGAATGGTTGAATGCAACAATACTCAAATGAAAATGGAAAACATGTTCTTCTTATCACCACAATATCATCAGTAGGATAATAAGTATGATAATCCAATAATTCCTCAATACCCATGTTATTGTTTGACAGCTCGTCCTAAACTTGTTGGTGGGATGACCCCAGGCACTGTTCTCCCATCTGAGGAGAATATCGACCTCACAGTTTTGAGGGGGATAAAGAAAGAAACACCTCCTTACACTCAATACGGATCACACTGAATGTTGTTTGTACATGAGAATGCAGAGAAGTTTGGAAACACTAGTTACTTAACTGCTTTATTTCCTGCTGCCTAATTTTGTTATAGAGTTATTTTTGGCAAGGTGGACTTTATTAAATGTACATTTTCTCAGAAGAAGATGAACTGTGTTGTTGTAAGTTCAGTTAACCCTGCTGATAGGTCATCATGGTCCTCTGTCACTAAGCATCACAGCCTGGTCAGGCTCCGTCAGCTTCACTGACAGCAGATAAAGGAGAGGTATCCTGATATAGGAACGTTATCAGTACCTCCTGCTGCTGCTGATGCTCATTGAAGATGTACATAAAAGGAAAGGAGAAAACTTTCTAAGAAGTCCACGTTTTTGATGGAGCTGTGTTTACCATCATCCTGCTCCATGAAGTGTTTAGCTGCAGTGAGAAATCTCTGAGGAGGAAACAGCAGGGCTGAAACACAAATTACTCTACTGTACACTTAACACCAGGATCACATTCTACCACCAACATTTCTTCTGATTACTCACATTATCATTACATAAGCTGTCTCAGCTTTTAATGATATAATTGCCAATTGACTTTGTTTCTTCCAAATAAAAAAAACTTTTCATTTAGCGACATCACACTTTCATTCGCCGCTTTGAAATGAGATCCCCAAGGGCTCATGGGAAATGGAATGTTTTTCTTTACCCATAAAGGAACCTTAAAAACCTTTAACCCCTTTCACATGACAGTAGCAACTTATGATGCTTCTGTGCGGTGTGAACCGCTTCTGAAGAGCAGATCAAACTGAAGCCCTCTGGCAGAAAGATTTAGGGGCGGCCTCAAACATGCTGATCTTTCACAAATCGGCTACTGGGAGTGCTGCATGGAGGTAGTTGAAGGTAGATGCCCCCCTCTCTCCTCACACATCCGCCCCGCAC
>NW_011364650.1:0-2745 GCF_000735185.1 Notothenia coriiceps
AGAATGCAGGGTTGTTGGTTGTTCCTAGAGTCTCTAAAAGTACAATGGGAGCCAGAGCCTTTTCTTATCAAGCTCCACTTTTGTGGAATCAGCTTCCAGTTTGTGTTCGGACGGCAGACACCCTATCCGTTTTTAAGAGTGCGCTTAAGACCTTCCTTTTTGATAAAGCTTATAGTTAGGGCTGATTAGATTCAGCCCCTAGTTTTGCTGATATAGGCTTAGTTTGTCGGGGGACATCTTACTTCTTCCTTCTCTCTGTCTATACCTGTGTACTCTCATGTTCCGATTAACCCAGCTTCCCCAAATTTCTATCTTTTTGGTGTCTATATACGCCGGGATCCGGAGTCATGGATGATCCTGCGGTCCTGTTTCATGGATCGCGAGTCCTGGATCTTGAGTCGTGGCTGTGGTCCTGGATCATAAGTCCTGGATGGATATCCTCGTGGATTCATCTTCCTATTATACACACATGCATTTCCAAACATTTGGACTACCTATGTTGCAAATGTATTATCTTTTCAATTTACACACGGCATCTATTGCACGTCTGTCCGTCCTGGGAGAGGGATCCCTCCTCTGTTGCTCTCCCTGAGGTTTCTCCCATTTTTCCCTTTAAACTGTGGGTTTTCTCTGGAAGTTTTGCCTTGTACGATGTGAGGGTCTAAGGACAGAGGGTGTCGTATTGTCATACTGATATTCTGTACAAACTGTGAAGTCCACTGAGACAAATGTAACATTTGTGATATTGGGCTATATAAATAAACATTGATTGATTGATTGATTGTACTGTCATTAAATAAGTTTCTCCATATAATTAGTGATTTTTTAAATACTTCAAATGTTGGATCTTGGGTCATTTATTTTGGGCAATAAAACGGTACAAGGCGGAGGTGCGACCCCGATGCCCTCGCTGCCTTTAACCAGGTGTCCTACTTGGCCTTTAACACGACTATCTGCGGCTCGACCCCCGCTGCGCCGGGGGCCCGCACCCTGCCATTTCCTCCCAAACACTGCCAGCACTGTATCATTTCCCTGTCACCAAATGACTGGCTAGCTGCTGTGGCGTGCTAATGAGAGGAAGAGAGGGCAGATGAAGAGAAACTACAGGAAGACTGGTTCTTCATTTCCCCCCCGAGCGATACAATGCACAGGATCCATCCTCCATCCTCCACTGACTGTCTGCAGCCAAAGAGAAATTAAGAGCGTCACAGCCGTTATTAGCGCTGAAGAAAATCTCATTTGAGAAGATAAGGGTGCTGATTTCTATCCAAAAAAAAACGAATGGCTGTAATTTGTACATCATGTCACATGTTTATCTTAGTAGATGAATATTGCACCTGCCCAGTGTGTTCCTGAGCAAATTTCCGCTAATATCATGGAGTCTCTGACATAGTGTTTACAAATGGTAGGAATAATGAATGTTGCAAAATGGAGTCGAAATGCTTGTTTTGTATAAATAAATGTAATATTATTGAATGTGTAGTTGCAGAATCTACTTTTTATGGTCGCACAAAATTCTCCCTCCTTCCAAGTGTGTTTTTTCTCACTGTGTCCTATATGATCTTAACCTTGACCCTGGATCTCCCACAATATTTTACCATATCTCTGACATACAAGGGACTAAAGACCATATGAATAATGCACAACTCCTTCAGTAGTTTTGCATGCATAATCACGGTTAAACTTTAATCTTCTCCGTTTTCAATTACCCTCAATTAAATCAGTTTAAAAGAGATAACATTTGAGATAAGTCTTTCTTTAAACTCAGTTAAAGATTTGATTTGGTTCCTATTTGGTTGATCAGATGCTAACAGAGAGTGCAGACAGATAAAGGATGGGTAATCTAATGTGTGGCTTTCTCATAGAAAGCTATCAGTGTCTTTGAATAGGTTCCTCCAACAGGCCCGGTGGAATGAATTACACTCGTCTGTTAGTATTCTGCCTCTGCCGTACAAAAGGTCAATGTCAAATGCACCTCATTTAAAAGTCAATAGCGACCATGCACATCATCTCCTGGGAATTCTGTCCGGGAACCCTCCAGACGGTATTGTGTATCATTCAGTTAGTAGAGGGCAGCCAGAGAGCTTTTTTAATCTTGACCTTCCAATAAAATATGCTCCCTATCCCGAATTACATGGTCTCAAATGGAGACATAAGCTCCCAACAAATCATGTGCAGACCGAGCCCCCTCAGGGGAGAGGTCCCACACAACAGGTTCACCACCGGCTCAACACGCATCGCCCTCTTTATTTCCACTATCTCACCATCTCTAACACACACGCTTTCATACACTACAATGTCAGGATTGTGTCATATAAACCAAATTGGATACAAGCAATATTAAAGCATGATTAAAAGTGTCTATTGCAGTAGTCATTATTAAAAAAATATATGATAAAAAGCAGCATTAACACAATTCGGTCGCAATGGATAAAAGCTTAAAGGTCAACTATTTATTATGCAAATCCACTTTTTCATGTCTTTTATACATAAACATGTGTCCCCTCTGTGGAAAGAGATTCTGGAAGTTTCAGGAAAAAAGATTCGCTCTCTTTTTATCCTGATCCATTTATATAAAAACCTGTCTGAAAATGAGCTGATCAGATTTTGGCCACTTTATGATGTCATAACGTTTTTTTGGCTTGTGTAACCATTAGCCAATCACCAACCAAGGTAACACCCCTGCATTGTAGAATTTGTGGGATTCTACAATGCAGGATCTGTTTGCTATTTCAGCCAAACACT
>NW_011364651.1:0-2667 GCF_000735185.1 Notothenia coriiceps
AAAAAGAACAGTGTTTCAGTAAATCAAATGTAGTTTTAATAACTAGAAACAGATGATTAAATCCCCAAAACAAAGAAGACAGATGATCCTTTCTCTATTCTTCAATCTTGTGATGGAAACTAGGAGGGAATACAAAAGTGATTCTTCAAGATTCAAGATTCAAGATTCAAGATTCAAGGCTTAATTGTCATGTGCACATTAGCTACAGTGTAGATATGTCAATGGAAATCTGAAGTCCCAGGCTCCTCCAATCGAGCACATTTAATGATACATAATATAATATTTACGTTCATTTTGACACCTGAACTTTTGAAAGAACATCCATAACATTCACCTGTTTGCAACTCATATATCAATATTCCAATTACTTGTATATAGACTATTCTGCACTATTTCTATTATATTATATTTTATTTATCTGTTTTATTGTGTTGCTCTGTTGGAGGAGCCTGTGACCTCTGATGTTCATTATCATAACTGAACTGTAGCTATGTACACATGACAATAAAAGCCTTGAAACCTATAAATAGTGCAGGTAAATGTACAGCTCAGTCGTAGAGAAATACATGTTTTAAAGCAGAGAACTGGATCGTATTAATTCTCTTCAGGAGGAGAACTGGCGGCGCCCAGCAACCTGCTGACCTCTGAGGTGACCTTCAGCTCCTTCAGGGCCACCTGGACGGCCCCCGACGGACCAGTAGACATGTACAGAGTCACTTACAGGAAGGTGTCCGGAGAGGAGATGCAGGAGGTGAGAGAAACATCCTCCATCTGTCTCTAGTGCTGCTGTAATGAAACAGAATCAAAGGTATTCTGACAATTGCTGCATTTTAGAATACAATTTAAATAAAATTAAATCGAATACATCTATCTATGTACAGATGGATAGTACAAATGTGCAATAAGAAGTAAAAAAAAAAAGCATAAATAAACATAAGAAGTTAAATTAAAATGTAATCAGTTCACATTTAATAATAAATAATATGATATTTACTTGAATTTGTACTGTTAAATGTGTGTACCGCGTAAGGTTTTGAACTGCATTTTGAGCAAAAATCAATATTACATACATATCTTTAGTTTAAAAAATTGTAGTACAATATATTTTTATTTTATTTTATTGTATTTATTCCAAAATGGAGCAACTGGTACAAATACCAATTTCCTCCCGGGGTAAAGTGATCCTTATTCTGATTAATAAACTCTATTTGTATCACCTTTCATACAAGAAATACAGCACAAAGTGCAATAAAGATAAATAAACCTAATGGTCAATATTGAACAACATTTAAAGAGTTAAATGAGTTTAAAGTCTGGATCTGGATCTATCATCTGGGATCGATTTGTTCCAGGTATAAATGTTAAAAAACTCACTGTTTTCATAGTTCATCAAAATTCATCAGAGGAATGTTCAGAAACTTTACGTCCACCATATGTTGTTGTTGATCAACTAAGCATCTTGTGTGCCTGATAAATAACTCCCTCTGGCTCCAGTTAATCCTTAAACTCTAACAGATAACTCTCGTCCCCTTCAGGTGAGATGTATAACTTCCTGTGGATTTAGAATAGATAATGTGTCAGTCACACCAAAGCAGATTAATAGACGTGTAACCCCCCCCACCTGTTGTTTAATAGTCTCTCCTGAGTGGCAAACCTCACAAAGTGTTTCCCAACACCGAGGTCTGGCTTGTATCCAAAACCCCTTAGGGATTAAACCCTCATGCTTTCTTTGAACCTGCTTTTAGTTTACACTTAACCCCCCGTCAGTCGACTCTTTAAAAACACAGCGCTGGGTTTTTTCCATGCTTTGAGCTTTTATTGGCTCGTGTCCGATCGATCCGTTCGGCTCGTCTGAAATCCAGCAGTTTTCCACTGGATCCACTTTAGCTTAAGGACCTCACACTGCTCTCATGTGTTTAACCTGGACTGTAGTGAGAGACAACATGAGGCTTATGATATATTTGCATGCTGGGTATTTAGTGCAGGTCCTATAGAAAGTGATTTACAGCCGGTGCAACAAGAGAAGGAATCTTTTTATTACAAAAAGGAGAGTCAGGTCGGAGGCCATGGCTCGTTGCCAAAAGATTAAACAAATATTACTGTGCAGCAGGAGTATTCATAGAAGAACAATATACATACAAATGTGTTGAATAATAGGAGATGCAGGAACTTTCCAGCCTGCACGCTTAATAATGATAATAATAATAAGTGTTTTTTCCATATTCTGCTTCTTAGGGTTTTCCCTTTCCTGTATTGTGTAGAGACACTACGTACTGATATACACCTGAACATCAGCAGGAGAGGACTCTTTAAAGTAGAGACACTACATACTGATATACACCTGAACATCAGCAGGAGAGGACTCTTTAAAGTAGAGACACTACGTACTGATATACACCTGAACATCAGCAGGAGAGGACTCTTTAAAGTAGAGACACTACATACTGATATACACCTGAACATCAGCAGGAGAGGACTCTTTAAAGTAGAACACTACATACTGATATACACCTGAACATCAGCAGGAGAGGACTCTTTAAAGTAGAGACACTACATACTGATATACACCTGAACATCAGCAGGAGAGGACTCTTTAAAGTAGAGACACTACGTACTGATATACACCTGAACATCAGCAGGAGAGGACTCTTTAAAGTAGAGACACTA
>NW_011364652.1:0-2344 GCF_000735185.1 Notothenia coriiceps
ACCACCAGGGTCAAGCTAAGTCCCTCCCCTTCAGACCGAACCCAACTATCCATTCACCACCACCAGGGTCAAGCTAAGCTCCTCCCCTTCAGACCAAACCCAACTATCCATTCACCACCACCAGGGTCAAGCTAAGCCCCTCCCCTTCAGACCGAACCCAACCATCCATTCACCACCAGGGTCTAGACCCCGGGGGGTTTCATCGGATCGGTTCTCCCCTCCCGAATGATACTCCTGCACAACGGGGCCTAATCGCCAAAACTCCATTACATTCATTTGTGTATTCCTGGCAATAAATATGTATTCTTACATCAAAACCNGTTTTGGCAATTAGGCCCCGTTGTGCAGGAGTATCATTCGGGAGGGGAGAACCGATCCGATGAAACCCCCCGGGGTCTAGACCCTGGTGGTGGTGAATGGATAGTTGGGGTCGGTCTGAAGGGGAGTGGCTTAGCTTGACCCTGGTGGTGGTGAATGGATAGTTGGGGTCGGTCTGAAGGGGAGGGGCTTAGCTTGACCCTGGTGGTGGTGAATGGATAGTTGGGTTCGGTCTGAAGGGGAGTGGCTTAGCTTGACCCTGGTGGTGGTGAATGGATAGTTGGGTTCGGTCTGAAGGGGAGGGGCTTAGCTTGACCCTGGTGGTGGTGAATGGATAGTTGGGTTCGGTCTGAAGGGGAGGGGCTTAGCTTGACCCTGGATTCAGAGGGACAGGAGGTGAAAAGGGGTGGAGGGGGGTTGCGTTCGAGTCACCTGAAATGACAGCTGTCAGAGGGGAGAGCACTTTTAAAAGGGTTAGCAGAGTGCTATTATAGGCTTGTGAGAATAGAGCGAAGTGATTGGTTAAGCTGGGGAGTGACGCCCCCGATCACTTATTGAGAGGAGAGAGAGTAGTCACGTAGAAATTGTAAAGACGGTCTTCCTGGTTGAACTTGCGCTGAGCTTCATTTGTCTGACTGAAATAGTGACACAAGCAGAGAGAGACGGAGGAGTTCAGCTGCAGGAAAACATGTCAAGAAATCAATAACAATTCATTTATATAGCCCAATATCATGAATTATACTTTGTTCAAACTGCACTGCTGTCTTTATACAACATCAAGTGGTCACTGTCAGACTGATGAACTAATGAAAATACTTAAATGCAATCCTCCAAAATAGAGATATTAAATACAAAAGAAAGTGGACAAGCTTTTTTTATCTGGAACAACATCTAAAGTGAGACTTCGACACAAAAAATTGCTGTAATTCTTCAAATATAAACAACCATTGTATTGTCAGACTTCATTCCTTGTTGAATTTGGTTAAAGACACATTTGGATACCTTACTGAAAAAGCTAATCAATACTACAGTGTTACAAAATTGATCATACGTATGTAAACGTCAGAGTTGTGAATTACGTACACATTAAAATGGATCAAATACATTACATTGCATTACATGTCATTTGTTAGACGGTTTTATCCAAAGAGACTTGAGTACTGTGGACAATCCCCACAGGAGCAATTTGGGGTGAAGTGTCTCGGGGACACGACGACATGCTGACTGCAGTGGGACTCGAACTCGCTACTCCCTGATTCGAAGTCCATCACACTATTCACTGAGCCACAGTAACATTTATATTAAATTCAGTATTCCATTCCTTACACATAATGTATATTTGCTATTTTGTTTACTGTAAATTTGTATTTCAACATGTGCATTTTCTACTTTTGTAATGCTATTTTATTTCTATTGGAGATGTTACCATTTTGAATTGTTTATTTCTACTCTGGGTTTACATTTCCTGTTTGGTACTGTTCAGCTGTTTCTTCACGAATGTTAAACTGAGTTGGAAAGAATGTGTCACGGGAAAAATAGGACCCAAATGCAGATTGAGGAGGAAGCAGCTTTCAAAAGGAAACAAATGGCGAGCTTTATTTTCAAAAGCTGAAAAAACAAGAATCCATGAACAGGTACGAGGAAGCATCCAAACGAAAGGTGACTGAGACCAACACGAAGGGAGACACGAACGACAAATAATGAACCAACACCGAACACAGGAAGAGACAAGACTAAATACAGGGAGGGGTAATCACGAGACGAGAAACAGCCGGGCAGGGAAGGAGAAACACAAGGGCAACAGGTGAACACAATCAGACAATCAGACACACCAGGGACACTAACGACATGGAGGAAGACACAGGGAGAACAGAATAGCAAAAATAAAACCATGACAAGACAGACCAAACTAAAACCGTGAGATAAAACTAAGATCGTGACAGAATGGAAGAAGAGATGGAAATCTTAATGCCTTGTCTTTTTATGCTGCTGCAACGCAAACATGTCCCAAATTAGTATCATTAAA
>NW_011364652.1:2380-3435 GCF_000735185.1 Notothenia coriiceps
GAAACCCCCCGGGGTCTAGACACTGGTGGTGGTGAATGGATAGTTGGAGACGGTCTGAAGGGGAGTGGCTTAGCTTGACCCTGGTGGTGGTGAATGGATAGTTGGGGTCGGTCTGAAGGGGAGGGGCTTAGCTTGACCCTGGTGGTGGTGAATGGATAGTTGGGGTCGGTCTGAAGGGGAGGGGCTTAGCTTGACCCTGGTGGTGGTGAATGGATAGTTGGGTTCGGTCTGAAGGGGAGGGGCTTAGCTTGACCCTGGTGGTGGTGAATGGATAGTTGGGGTCGGTCTGAAGGGGAGTGGCTTAGCTTGACCCTGGTGGTGGTGAATGGATAGTTGGGTTCGGTCTGAAGGGGAGTGGCTTAGCTTGACCCTGGTGGTGGTGAATGGATAGTTGGGGTCGGTCTGAAGGGGAGGGGCTTAGCTTGACCCTGGTGGTGGTGAATGGATAGTTGGGGTCGGTCTGAAGGGGAGGGGCTTAGCTTGACCCTGGATTCAGAGGGACAGGAGGTGAAAAGTGGTGGAGGGGGTTGCGTTGAGTCACCTGAAATGACAGCTGTCAGAGGGGAGAGCAGATTTAAAAGGGTTAGCGGAGCGCTATGATAGGCTTGTGAGAATAGAGCGAAGTGATTGGTTAAGCTGGGGAGTGACGCCCCCGATCACTTATTGAGAGGAGAGAGAGTAGTGACATAGACATAGTAAATGAATGAGAAAAGACGGTCTTCCTGATTGAACTTGCGCTGAGTTGTTGTTTACTTTTGTACTGTCAAGCTCACGCTAGCATGTAAAAAAAAATTATTTATTTGGGTGATTAGTATGTCCCTTTGTTTACCGTAGTCACTGTTTGTCCTTCATCTTTGTTTGTGATTTCTGTTACAACACTATAGATCGATTTCGGATGACATGTGTGATCAGACTCGTTTATTTTATGAAGGAAAAGTAAAATTAGAGTTGGGTAGAATTCAATATCGTGGATGAAGAATATAACTAGTGTGTAGTACAACGTTACATGTCTTAGGTATGTACCGACTTTTAACGTATTTCCTTTCCATATAATC
>NW_011364652.1:4119-4412 GCF_000735185.1 Notothenia coriiceps
ACAAGAATCCAAGAACAGGTACGAGGTAGCATCCAAACAAAGGTGACTGTGACCAACATGAAGGGGGACATGAACGACAAACAATGAACCAACACCGAACACAGGAAGAGACAAGACTAAATACAGGGAGGGGTAATCACGAGACGAGAAACAGCCGGGCAGGGAAGGAGAAACACAAGGGCAACAGGTGAACACAATCAGACAATCAGACACACCAGGGAAACTAACGACAGGGAGGAAGACACAGGGAGAACAGAATTGCAAAAATAAAACCATGACAAGACAGACCAAAC
>NW_011364653.1:0-2525 GCF_000735185.1 Notothenia coriiceps
GGTGAGGATACATTTTAACACCCAGATTGGTAACAGTTGATGAGAGTGGAATGTTCTGACCGGAGAAGGTGATGCTGGTGACGGAGGATGAATGGACCTGATGTGGAGTGCCAACTAGAATGGCTTCAGTCTTGGAGCTGTTTAACCAGTTGAGCCCCATGCCCCATGTATCTTTGATTAATTGGATAAAGCTCTGACACATCCTGTCAGAACTTTCTGAAGGAAATTGAAGGAAGTTGTGCTTCATCCATACCTTTATCTCCTCCAGGCATGTTGTTATTGTGGATGATGGCTGAGGTGCAGAGGGGGTTGGGGTTAGCTCTGATGTAGAGCTGTGTGTCATCAGCATAGCAATGGAACGATATTCCATGCCGGCTGATGACACGACCAAGTGTATATGTATACATGTATATGGTGAAAAGGGTGGGGCCGAGGACTGATCCTTGGGGGACACCACAGGTCACAGAGTGTGTTTGTGATTTTGCCGCTCCCAAGGTGACGTGCTCAGTCCTCCCGGTGAGATAAGAGTTGAACCAGTTTAGGGCAGATTCAGAGAGTCCAATTGTAGAGCGAAGACGATGGAGTAGAATGTTATGGTCAACGGTGTCAAATGCTGCAGTTAGATCCAGGAGGATGAGGAGAGATGGAGATCCGGTGTCCGCTGTCATTAGCAGGTCATTGGTCACCCTGACTAAGGCAGTTTCTGTACTGTAAGAGGTTATTCAGTTTGGCAATTACTTTCTCCAGTACCTTGGATAGGAATGGCAGGTTGGAGATGGGTCTGCAATTAGAAAGGATTTCAGGGTCTAAGGTGGGTTTTTTGAGGAGTGGTTTGATGACAGTACCTTTTTATATCCTGCTTCTTTACACATATTCTCTCCAGTACAGCGTTAGCTCTGAGTGTTAGCGATGCTTGCTATGTCTGTGCTGAATACACAGACACACAAATCCTGATAAGCTCAGTTTTACTCCCGTTTTTATAGATGTGGGTAAGGAGGAAAAGAGAGAGGGTTGTATTTTCTGACATTTTGTGAGTCTCCTGACACACCGGGGACACATATTTATGTATAAAAGTCATCAAAAAGTGCATTTTGCATGATAGGTGGCCTTTAAGTTATAAAGTTAATACGTGGGGGTCTGGTTGTGCAGCCTGATGGCTACCAGTGCAAAGGATGGTCCAAGACGCTTTGTGGTGTGCTGAGGAAGGATGAGCTCATGGCTGAACAATTATGCCGCTGTTGGGACTTGCACTTTGAATATTGAGAGCAGCTCACTGGAGTGGAAGAGCACCAAAAGCCTTGAATGTGTGAATGAAACTTTTTTGCCATACTATTTAGTAAAACATTAAGCAAGCTAACAAGCTCACATTTGTTCTACTCGTTAGCTATAGCCTACACTCATTTATAATGTATTTTCATAGGCATATTGCTACAGTCAACTCTACAGGCTCTTTACAATGATCTCATATTCTCACTGAGAAGGAGAAGCAGGAGGCACTATTTTCCTTTTCTTTTACATCTAGCAAAGTTTTTCTCAATTGCCTTTAAAAGAACCCATGTCTTTATTCATGTAGGAGTAAAACGTTGTGTTTCTTTGGATCAGCGCTTATTGAACCTTTTGTGTGAGTTTTGGAGTTCTGAAAACCTTTTTATCAGTGACAGAAGCTCGGTCATGAGCCAGACCCCACTGAACCTGTGGTTCTATTTCGTATAGGCTTCGCCATCTAAGGCTATTGGGTAATCCCCTGCGCACCCGTGCAGCACTGAAAACACTTGTAGTCCACGCCCACCTGCGAGGTGGGCCCCACCTTCGGACTCACTTCCGGTATAAATAGGAAGGAGGCCCGACAATCTGCTCCCTCTTTTCTTCAGCACCCCGGGACTGAAGCACTGTAGAGACACTAAAGAAGGCTCTTTTAAGAGCCACCTCGAAAAATATCCTTAAACATGAGTACACAGAGTTTTGTTGGAGTTTGCTCCTCATGCCAGATGGGGTTCATAATGACTTATGACCGGCACTCACGATGCGAATCCTGCCTGGGGTCGGAGCAGGCGCGCGCAGCTCTCGCCCAGCAGGTGTCATGTGCTCATTGTGCCTGTCTCCCTCTGGCCGACAGACAGCTAAGAGCGGACGCTCTCGCTACTGCGGCCGTACTCAAGTCCTGGATCCGAGTGCTGGGCAGGAGTCGGAAGACTCCTACCCCGCCTCCATCCACTTATCACAATAGGCAGGATCCTGCAGGAACCTGAGACTGCCAAGGCACACGCAGCCGCCTGGAGAGGTCTCCTCGTTCCCCCGGCTCAGGAGAGCTCTCTTGCCGGTGGCAGGAGTGTTTCTCCTGGGTACAGACCGTCAGAGCGGCTCCCTCCTGGTACTTCCGAACCTGGCGGGATTGTTCGGGGTGAAGCAGGCCAGCACGGTCGCCGCACGGCATCCCTTGCTTTCCTCCCCCGGGGACCAGGTTGTCGTCCGATAGACCAGGGGTTCCCAAAGTGGGGGTCGGTCGCGAAATGATTACAAAAATA
>NW_011364653.1:2573-4122 GCF_000735185.1 Notothenia coriiceps
TCTGCTGTCTCACTCCATAGTGAGACTATCAGAACAGCCCTCCATACCCTCCGAGGCTTCAGAGGAGATAGAGGAAAGTGCTGCTGGATGCTCCAATCAGCCCCCAGCAGCAGCGCCCCCAGCAGCAGCGCCCGCAGCCATGGCGTCAGGGCTCGCTGCAGAAGCCTGCTGTTTTTAAACTATCGGTCAATAAACTGCAGAGCTCGCTGCATTCCTCTGTCCCATATATACCTCCTACACACGGTCATATAATGAGCCCACGAGTGCCGTTATAACGCCTCGTGTGGACAGCACTGCACACACCTCCACTCCCTGAGCGTGTACGCGCCTCATGATGAGAGCCGGAGTGAAATGCAGCGTGTGGAGGCTCCCTTGCAGCCCTTTCGGTCCAGGCCCACCTTGGGTTGCCTCACGGGCAGCGGCGGCGAGGGCTCTGGCGTGGCTCGTCACATGACGACCACTGCACATCACGAGCATGTATGTCCGCTCTCAGACTATTTCTCCGAGTGGCAGCGCATGTGTCTGATGGACAGATGGATGAGCAGGCTGATCAAGCAGAGGGTACACCCTGCAGTTCGCCTCTCCTCCCCCCCGCAGTTCAATGGGATACAGGAAACACTCCTGTCATCCCAGGAACAGTGTCTTGCGCTCCATTCAGATCTGCAGGAACTCCTTTTGAAAGAGGCTAGTTCCTGGGTTCCTCAAGGGGAGGAAAATCAGGGGTTTTTACTCCCGTTATTTTTCTAATCCCGAAAAAGAACGGGGGAATGAGACCCATCCTCGATCTGTCAGTATTCCACATGCTGACGATCAAACAGCTGCTGGAATGTGTTTACCAGGACGACTGGTTCATTTCCATAGACCTGAAGGATGCATACTTTCACGTACCCATCATCCCGAAGCACAGGAAATTCCTGCTTTACTCATTTCAGGGAGTATCAGACCAGACAATCGTCTGCCGTTCGGATATTCCCTGGCTCCTTGCATTTTTTCAAAGTGTGTAGAGAAGGCTGGAGCCACTACACAGAGGAGGGATGAAATTGTGGTTTTATCTGGACGACCTGCTATTGCTGGCTCGCTCCAGGGAGGAAGTTGCTTTAAACAGTGATGCAAACACAGGTATGGTGAAAAAAGAGAAAAAACAGTGTTATATACCGTCTGCCAAAGGCCTGTGCTATAATGCTTCAATTAACTGGCTATTCTTTATAATACACTCAGATCAGTAGGAGAAAGAGATGTTAAGTTATAAATCAAGGGTTTTTATTATTATTTACAGCAGGGATGGGGAACCTTTTTCCTTTCAATTTTTACAACATCCTCCGAGGGCCGTACAAATTATTGAACTCAACCTCTGCTTAAAAAAATAAAATCACAGCCCATTAATTTCGCCTTTCTTGAATGTTGTGCAAAGAAAAAGCAACCTCTTAATCCAGATATCTCACCATGACTCGCGCTGTCGCGCATGCATGCACGGTTGTGGCAATACCACCAAAACAGAAAGATATGGACACAAGATGTGTGTAAATGTATTTAGTATCCTATCCATGGG
>NW_011364654.1:0-2105 GCF_000735185.1 Notothenia coriiceps
CCCCCCCCCTATCTATGTATGTCCCCTGCTTGTGTTGCCATCCTTTCTGTTGCCTTGGGGATGTATCTCTCTTGAGTTGGCAGAGTGATAGTTGTGAGAAAGTGTCAAGAGGAAGAGGAAGAGGAGAAGATGCCAGGCGGTAAACAGACACAGGTTTTGTTGCCGGGGGCTGCTGTGACGCTAAAGACCGAAGATGAACTTCCTGCTGCTCCGGTGAACTCAGATAAAAGATGGAAACCAGCCCTCAGTGAAGAGAAATTCCTAGATAGGCGGCGTCTATCGTTTTTTCCAAACCAGTTTAGATTGATCTATGCCCCTTTCCGCATGACGCAGCGTCAGAACGACACCCCACGAAATATGGATTCCACAGTCGCTTCATGAAGCATCTTTTTCAATGTAGATAGCTGAAAATAGAGATTTGTTTGTGTATGAAAGAAGATCACAGTTATACATAGCGGTGTAAATGTTAATTCTCCATGGATTTAAGAATAATAAACTAGCAAACAAACTGTAGCCTAAAATCTTCTTTTTTGTTTGTCACGTTTTGTACAGTATTCGAGTATATGCACTTTGTTACACTCCAACACTGTCAGAGGATAACAAATACTCTGTTTGCCAAAGATAGCTCACTTCTCTTAATGCCTCCATGACGCAGAGCTACGTAAATGCAGGAGTGGGCGTGGTTAAATCTCATCTGGGTTGATAAAACGCCTCAAGGCCGATGGAAATGTCCACTTTCCCTCTCAGTGGTTTGGTTTTGAGTGTCATGCACATACTTCAGGCTGCATGAGATACGTGACACATACTAACTCTCTCTCTCTCTCTGTGTCTCTCTTCCCATCTGTGGCTGAACGAGACACTGGAGAATGGCTAACATAGCAGCGTTGGTTCATGTGACACTCCCCTGTGCCTTTGGCCTACTTAGCAGAGCCTCCTGTAAAACTATCTCCTGTTTAACTCTCCAACAACCAGCTTTAAAACATGTAGGGTAGATCTCCATGGTAACTTATGCTGAACGGCTAGCCTGAGGCCTGTACTACGAAGCCGGATTTTTGCTTAGCGAGCTAACTTCAGGAAAAACTCTGGATTTCCGGTCCTACGACGCTGGTTCACTTCTTAGCGGGCTAGATCCCCACGGTAACTTATGCTGAACGGCTAGTCTGCTCCGGAGCAGGTTAGGTTCCAGGATAAGAGATCTCAGTTAAAGCACCGCCTGCTGACCCATCAGAGCTCAGTGTGCGGAGTTTAAAGCGATCAAGTCATATTACAGAATAAAGGAAATACAGTTTAAACTGCCGTTGCAGGAAAGACGGCTGGCAAAAATCAACTGACTGTGTGAACGTGAAAATTATTAGAATATCACCTCCCATCTTCAGAGCAATCTGACCATTATAACATTAGCGTTAAGAAAGCTTACATAAATATCTGCCGGTTAACATAAGTAACCGGATCAAAGCGTAGCCTACAGTCCGCGGCACTGAGTGCAGACGTAGATGTGTCCCGTTATCATTCATATCACATCATATCACATCATAATGTATCATATATTTCCTTATCTGAGTCAGCTGAGCCGTATCTGGCCGTGCAACACTCACAGTGTCACATACTGTATGCAGAAGTATTATTTTAAGCAACACATTAAGTTGACGAAACACTCGAGACAAATGTAATTAAAGTCAGATCGTGTCTTAGACGGGGCAGTTATATCATAAACCTGTTAATGTACGCATTCAAAAACGTTTTCTTTTACCAGCTGTATTCACCTTGCAGGTGCAGCTATGTGGCTTTCATCCTGGATAAAGTGTTTAAGTCATGGATGTTTAAAGTTTAACTTCTTCATATTTGACTAATATTATAGTTCTCTTTTCTTTCAGGAAGTATGACGCTGCGCTGTCAGTGCGCTTGTCCGTGTTTGTGATTGGTCGAATGTTGCTAACCCCGCCCCTTTCATGTGAACGCGCTCTCAGCCGGACAGAGAAACCCTGGCTTGAGTTATCGAGTTGATAACCAGCGTCGTAGGACCGCTTAGCGAGATCGCGTTTGTTTTGGGTTAGTTAAGCCAGATAACTCCAACATATCCAGGGTATGTTGAACTGGATTCGCAG
>NW_011364655.1:0-4472 GCF_000735185.1 Notothenia coriiceps
CTGACTCCATCAGAGCTCCATCTCTCCTCGTGTCTCTCTGAGTCCTGACTCCATCAGAGCTCCAGCTCTCCTCGTGTCTCTCTGAGTCCTGACTCCATCAGAGCTCCAGCTCTCCTCGTCTCTCTGAGTCCTGAATCCATCAGAGCTCCAGCTCTCCTCGTTTCTCTGAGTCCTGACTCCATCAGAGCTCCAGCTCTCCTCGTGTCTCTCTGAGTCCTGACTCCATCAGAGCTCCAGCTCTCCTCGTGTCTCTCTGAGTCCTGACTCCATCAGAGCTCCAGCTCTCATCGTGTCTCTCTGAGTCCTGACTCCATCAGAGCTCCAGCTCTCCTCGTGTCTCTCTGAGTCCTGACTCCATCAGAGCTCCAGCTCTCCTCGTGTCTCTGAGTCCTGACTCCATCAGAGCTCCAGCTCTCCTCGTGTCTCTCTGAGTCCTGACTCCATCAGAGCTCCAGCTCTCCTCGTGTCTCTCTGAGTCCTGACTCCATCAAAGCTCCAGCTCTCCTCGTGTCTCTCTGAGTCCTGACTCCATCAGAGCTCCAGCTCTCCTCGTGTCTCTTTGAGTCCTGACTCCATCAGAGCTCCAGCTCTCCTCGTGTCTCTTTGAGTCCTGACTCCATCAGAGCTCCAGCTCTCTCTCCTCGTCTCTCTGAGTCCTGACTCCATCAGAGCTCCAGCTCTCCTCGTGTCTCTCTGAGTCCTGACTCCATCAGAGCTCCAGCTCTCCTCGTGTCTCTCTGAGTCCTGACTCCATCAGAGCTCCAGCTCTCCTCGTGTCTCTGAGTCCTGACTCCATCAGAGCTCCAGCTCTCCTCGTGTCTCTCTGAGTCCTGACTCCATCAGAGCTCCAGCTCTCCTCGTGTCTCTGAGTCCGGACTCCATCAGAGCTCCAGCTCTCCTCGTCTCTCTGAGTCCTGACTCCTATTGCTTCAGGAGTTTCCCCCACAAGTGTACTAATGCTCTAAAATAGCCTCCATGTTTTAAATAACGATATAATCTGTCTTCAAACTTGTTTTATTAGTTGTTTGTGTGATATCTCCAGTGTCCATCCTTTGAAATGTGTCTCTGCTTTGCAACGCGCATCACAGGCTCTCTCTTTAATCTGTTTGTCTGATTCTGTTTGTGGATCACCATCTGTGAACATATTTTCCAATTTGTCTCTCTATTCCCTGTCCTCTCATCTGCACCTTTCCGTCTCACTCCTTTTCTCCATTTGTTTTCTTAGAGACTGACTTTCTGCAGCAAAAGTGTCTGCGTACATGCTGTGAATCTGAATGTGTGGTTCACACGAGTGAAGCAGTGCAGATATTATTTTAGGATCCCTGCTGCTGTTCGGCAGAACATGAAATATCATCAAAGCTGTATAAATGTATAAATATCCTGTTTTCTTTATTATATGTTTATTGACCTTGTTTGCAGAGGCCCTAATCTACTCTTTGTGATGTTACCATACCACACTGTATGCGTTCTATAGGTTATAGTGGATGTCAATGGTCTGCAAAGGCTAAAAGCCCTGGAGGGAGTTTCTCGTCTACACACTACCCGTCTACGATTTTTTCCATAATTTGTATTTTTTTTATAAACGTTTTTTCATAATTCCACTTTTTTTTCATATTTCCACTTTTTTTCATAATTTCACGTTTTTTCTTTTTCTCATGATTTTAAGTTTTTTTCATGATTTCACGGTTTTTTCATATTTTCACTTTTTTCTATTGTGAATTCACTATTTTATTTTTTTGAAAATTACTTTTTTCTTAGAATTTCCTTTTTTTCTTCATTTCACTTTTCCCCGCCTTTGAAATTTTTCTTCAGATCTTTTCTTTTTTATTCACTTTTATTTTATAATTTCCCTTTTTCTCATAATCTGACAATTTTTTCATGATTTAAGTGTTGCCAAGGTTTCTCACTTTTTTCAGAATGTATCTTTTGTTTTAAGACTTGACTTTTTCCTCACAATTTAACTTTTTTTATCACAAATTGACTCTTTCTCAGAATTTGAATTTTTTTCTCAGAATTTGCATCAGAGGCCTGAGGAAAGCTGAAGAGATGTTTTCAAAAGAGAAATAAAAGAAAGGTAAAGCATGGGTTGCAGATCAATAACTTTGAAATGAAAGGTGTCTTCAAATGTTTATTAAATTTCACTTTTTTCTCAGAATTCAATTTTTAACTCAGAATTTTACTTTTTCCCAGATTTCTCACTTTTTTCAGATTTTGACTTTTTTTCATCTTTTTTTTTCTCATTTCACTTCTTATTTCCTAATTAGTTTTTTTTCATCATTTGACTTTTTTTCTGAGAATGTGAATTTTTATCAAAGAATTTCAGTTTTTTCTCAAATTTCACTTTTACTTGATAATTTATATTTTTTCTCCGAATTTCACTTTTGTCTGAGAATTCTGACTTTTTCATCGTAATTGAAGTTTTGCCAAGATTTCACACTTTTTTAAGAATTTAGCTTTTTTAGAATTCGACTTTTTTCTCCGAATGAAATGTTTTCTCTTAAATTGATTTGATTTCTCAACCACCAATCAGAGACTTGTGAAAAGCTGCAAAGAGAAATAAAATAAAGGAAAAGCATGGGTTGCAGATCAAGAACTTTACGCTGAAAGGTTTCTAATTGAAAACCAAGATGCTGCATTTTACCTTTTATTCTCCCTACTTTAAAATGCTGAATACTTCTCTGCCGGATGCGTTTCACCGAACAAGTCCTGTCCCATTTGTGTAGAAACCAGAGCTTTGTTTTGGCTCTGACCTCGACATGATTCATTCTTCTCCATGTTTCCTCTGTGGCAACTCGTTCGGAGGAAAGCATCTCGTGGCCTTGCTATAAATCAATTCTCTCTCTATTCCCCTCCTGCTAACATAATAAACACTGAATCTGAGTCTCCAAGGTCTGTATGACATTGTTCTCACATGGCCAAAAAAGCTGAATTCAATTGTGATCCACAAAAAACTACTGCTGGATAACTTTAACATTTTAACACTTTAACATTTTTGTTCATGCTTTCTGACTTTTTTCTCGACTTTGACTTTTTTTTTCAGAATTTCACTTTTTTCCCTCCGAATTAGATTTTCTTGACATGTTTTTACATATAATTTCATAATATATATTTTTCTCATAATTTCTCTTTTTCTTAGATATTAATTTTTTTTTCATAATTTCACTTTTTTCTCAAAATTCTGAATACATTTCTACTACAAATTCTGCACACACAACTATTGCTTGATAACTTTTAACACTTTTAAAACTTTAAAACTCAACAATTGTCCAGCAGAGTTCAGCTGTATCAGATATGTAAGGGCTAATGTGCAGCGAGGCGGTCATTATGGGTAAAAGAACACCCGACAGGCAGACCAGGCAACTGGATATGTTCTGCCGTTTGATGTCTGGACCGTTGCATAAAAAGGACCGCAGCTCTGTGTTGAGGGTTTCTGCCCCGTTACTTCTCCACTGTTTTCTTGTCCCTCTTGTCTTTTTCTTTGCTGGGGAATCATCTGCCACTAAGCATTCATCCAAATTACTGTGCTCTCCAAATATGTTAAAATGAATATTAAAATCCTCCGTGTTGCTCTCAGACGGGAGACAAAAGAAATCTAAAGACAAGCAAACAGTTTGCATGCAGTTTGCTTTTCGGCTAAACTGTATACAGTTAAATCGACCGGACTTCTTTCTGCAGATGTGTTGTCAATAAGTCCTTGACAACGTGTCACGTGTTCTGAATTGACCAATCAGAATCAAGTATTCAACTAAGCCAGGTAATAATCACTTTATCCTAAGGGAGTGTAAGTGACACTAAATCTAACAATGTCTAAAAATAATAATGCTTTTTGTGGTAATCATGCACTAACGGTTTTTAAGTACCTTAAATGCCTGAGCCTGTTGGATTTGAATGAAGGACATTTTGAGGAGAAAGAGAAAATTAGTGAGGATTGAGATCGAGGACATGTCGTCTATGCAGTCTCTAATCAGCAGAAAGTCCATTTGACTCCATTCAGAGGTTTGATTAAGGAGCCATTTGAAGAAGCAATCAAAGAAAAGCGACCGGGCGGATGTACCTCCGTCCCCTGACTTCTCTTCACTGATGGATTATTTCAGCAACGCCCATTTGGTCGACTCTTAAATCAGAAGACGGTTCCAGAAACACGAGAGCAGACACAATCAGGATTTAGGCAGAGTTGGGAAGTAGTGGAGTACAAATACTTTGTTACTGTACTTAAGTACATGTTCCTGGTCTCAGTACTTTACTCCACTACTTATTTTTAGACTTTCCACTTTTACTTCTTACATGTTGAACTCAAATACCTGTACTTTCTACTTCTTACATGTTGAACTCAAATACCTGTACTTTCTACTTCTTACATGTTGAACACAAATACCTGTACTTTCTACTTCTTACATGTTGAACTCAAATACCTGTACTTTCTACTTCTTACATGTTGAACTCAAATACCTGTACTTTCTACTTCTTACATG
>NW_011364656.1:0-2400 GCF_000735185.1 Notothenia coriiceps
ACAGAAAACTACAAGTTCCTTTGAATGTATTTCAGATTGATCTCAGTACTCACTGGTTTCAACGGTTAGTCTGGATCCTCTTCCAAAGATGATCTTATATCCAGTATTCACACAGCATGAAGCTCCACGACACAAACTCTCTGAACTAAACTCCACTTCTGTCCAGATTAAACCGTCATTATATTCCCTTACATTGTTTTATTATTAATATATATTATTGAATATTAAGCTACTTATATATATAGATATAAAATATGATAAAAACCTTGTTAGTTTTCAGATTCGGGTCCAGACGACAACGTGTTTTTAAATATTTTTAAATACTAGTTTCATACATCTGTAGAACATTAAAGTTTGTGTTGAAATGTTGTTTAATTGATATCTTTACTCACTGGTTTCCACGGTTACTCTGCTTCCTCCTCCAAAGATTATCTTTTTCAAAGCAGTATTCACACAGCACGAAGCTCCATCACACAAACTCCCCTCAGAAGAACATCCACTTCACTTCAGAGACTTCTGATTATTAATATATTATATATGAAATGTTACGGTATTTGTTTATAACGATCTAGACGGTCTTTTTGCTCATTAAACATATTTTAAATGTTTTCATGGTTGTACATTTTTAGGCTTTTCAAAGTAAAATGTTTTAGAAACTCGTTTTGAAGTTGCAGTCGAAAACTACAGATGATATAATGAATGTTTAATCGATCTCAGTACTCACTGGTTTCAACGCTTAGTCTGCTTCCTCCTCCAAAGATGATCTTATATCCATCAGTACTCACACAGCACGAAGCTCCATGACACAAACTCTCTGAACTAAACCCTCATTATATTCCCTTCAAACAATTCATTATTAATTATGTAATTAATAATTAAAATGATCAAAGCTTTGTTGTTTTATAGATTCTGGTCCAGACGACAACCGATTTTTAAATATTTTTAAATACTGGTTTCGTACATCTGTAGAACATTAAAGTTTGTGTTAAAATGTTATATTTATAATATGTCTCAGTACTCACTGGTTTCCACGGTTACTCTGGTTCCTCTTCCAAAGATGATCTTTCTATTTGCTCCTCCAGTATTCACACAGCACGAAGCTCCACGACACAAACTCAACCAAACTATCCTAACCCAAACTCCATCAGAAAAACAAACTCAATTATATTCAGATTTAACGGTTTGTGAAGTATTTTAATTCTCTCCAGGATTATTCTGAATACAACGTTTTTAACTGAATCTTATTTTATTCTCAAGACATTATTTCAACACTTTTACATTTTTGTTTTCGCAGTATTCTAATTGTTAGATTTTAATTTCTTATAAAGGTTTTGTTTTTGAGTTTGTGTGGATTTTATGAGCCGTTGATCTTCTGTTGTTTAGTACGGACGAGGGCTAGGGCCACGTGGCAGCGTTTTCTTTAGGTCTGACAAACGTTATTTTCTTAGTTCTGTGAAAAGTCAGGATTCTGGAGAAAAACAGCTCGAACTTTCAGGAAGAAAAGTCAAAATGTTCTGATAAAAAGTCTGAATATTCTAAAAAGAATTTGTATCTGAATTTTATGAAAAAGTCTTAATTTCGAGGAAAATAAATCAAAATTTTGGGGGAACATGTTTTGAATCCTCCCGTTTCTGTATCTACAGAAATCAGTCATGATGAACTTCCTGTTGGTCAGAATGAATTCCCACGCGGCCCTAGTTTAAAACACATGTAATCCCTTATATGTCTAACACTGTAACGTTTGTTGTTAAAAACGCAGCATTCCTGTATTTCTTTTTAAATAATTGATATCTATATCTATCAGTACTCACTGGTTTCCACGGTTACTCTGGTTCCTCTTCCAAAGATTATCTTTCTCGCTCCTCCACCAGTATTCACACAGCATGAAGCTCCACAACACAAACTGAACCAAACTGCACTCAGACAAACATCCTCTTCACTTTAGAGACTTCTGATTATTAATATATATTATATATCAAATGTTACCGTGTTTATTGTTTAACGATCCAGACGTCTTTCTGCCGATTAAAACGTTTTTACATTTTGTAATGGTTTGGGATTTTGTTCCTGACATTTTAGAGATACTGTTTTTTAAATTCCAGTTCAAAAAACTACGAGCTATTTATTATGTATTTATGATGTATCTCAGTACTCACTGGTTTCAACGGTTAGTCTGGATCCTCTTCCAAAGAATGATCTTATATCCTCCATCAGCATTCACACAGCACGAAGCTCCACAACACAAACTGAACCAAACTGCACTCAGACAAACATCCACTTCACTTCAGAGACTTCTGATTATTAATTTATATTATATATCAAATGTTACCGTATTGATCTTTTTTACTCGTAATGCTCTACGGTCTCTCTGCTCATGAAAACGTTTTCAAATCTTCATGT
>NW_011364657.1:0-2165 GCF_000735185.1 Notothenia coriiceps
CCTCATGAGCCTGAGTCTTCATCATGTCTTCATCATGAGCCTGAGTCTTCATCATGTCTTCATCATGAGCCTGAGTCTTCATCATAAGCCTGAGTCTTCATCATGTCTTCATCATGAGCCTGAGTCTTCATCATGAGCCTGAGTCTTCATCATGAGCCTGAGTCTTCATCATCACCCTGAGTCTTCATCATGTCTTCATCATCACCCTGAGTCTTCATCTTGAACCTGAGTCTTCATCATGAGCCTGAGTCTTCATCATGAGCCTGAGTCTTCATCATCACCCTGAGTCTTCATCATGTCTTCATCATGAGCCTGAGTCTTCATCTTGAGCCTGAGTCTTCATCATGAGCCTGAGTCTTCATCATGCATCATGAGCCTGAGTCTTCATCATGTCTTCATCATGAGCCTGAGTCTTCATCATGAGCCTGAGTCTTCATCATGAGCCTGAGTCTTCATCATGTCTTCATCATGAGCCTGAGTCTTCATCATGAGCCTGAGTCTTCATCATGAGCCTGAGTCTTCATCATGAACCTGAGTCTTCATCATCACCCTGAGTCTTCATCGTGTCTTCATCATGAGCCTGAGTCTTCATCATGAGCCTGAGTCTTCATCATCACCCTGAGTCTTCATCATCACCCTGAGTCTTCAACGTGAATCTGAGTCTCCATCTTGTCTTCATCATGAGCCTGAGTCTTCATCTTGTCTTCATCAGTGGCTGCAAGTATTTTTATTGCAAATTTTACTTCAAATTCTTATGCTTATAAAAAGATGTTTGTATTGTATTGCTACGTGGTGCCTCTGCCTGTACCATATGAAGGAACTAACAGACACCGTGCTGTTATGGTGCAGAGATAACAGAATCCTGGCCTGTCGATAAGTCATCTCCTCTCTTTTTTGCTGAAGTGTCCTCTTCGGAGAGGCTCGTGAGTTATTGAGACTGATTAATATGGGCGGTGCAGGCTGGGACAGGCTGAAGGATGGTGCCCCTCACCCCCTTATCTCCATCACACACTCACAGCTCCACCCTCCTCATCCACAGCCTTCTTAAGCTCAGATGGGAGGCTGCAAGATAACCACCAGGGTCACAAACTCATGCATAACATTTTTTAGAAAATATTTTTTGAGCTAGAGTCCATCACTGATATGTTTTGGATTTCCAGCCTTGGTTTGGTTTTGTGATATTATATTTCTGACAAGATATTCATTATTCATACAGGAATCCTGGAGGTGATTAGGAAATTCAGTCCAGCCTCTAAAAATAGTCTCTTGTTTTTGGTCTGCTGAATTTTTATCTGCTTTAAGTGAGTTACAGCTTCTTCACGCTGTCAGGAGAAGATGGGATCTCATAGGAAGGCATGCACATAAAACGCCACTGTAAAGGGAATTTTTTTGTGTCATGTCACAAATTCAAGCTCTTCGCATATCATTAAAAAACCCTATTCTCTATACCAAATTGCCATAAAAGGACACACATTTAAAAAAAAGTTGATTATATTCTACATTTGAAATATACTGTTAAGATGACTAATCTATGTAGTTACGTTTTTGGGAAAGAGTAATTAAAATAAAGATTTTTATCATAATTAGCTGATTTATGTTAAGGAAGTCAATGTAAATTATGACTTTACTGTGTTTTCAAAGATGAACTTTACCATTAAAACATTTTTAAAACATTTGACTGACTGTAAAATTGGAGTTGACCTGTATTTACAGACCCCTTCTCTCCCCTCACCTCCAATCTGGCACAGCCTTAAATCCTGAAGCACTGCCAGGCTTAAGCATTTGTCTGCAGGGTGAACGATAACGATAATCCATTTACACCATTCAACAGCAACAAGGCATTTGAATGGCATCAGTAACAGATAACGCTCTTACAAACAAAGCCTCTGTTTACACACGCGTTAATGTTTACATAATCAGGAGCATGATTTCATTTATTCGCTGAGGCAGCTGGTTTCCATGATATTTCCAGGTGCATGTTTGTGTTTCATTAAATGCAATATAGGCCTACTGTATGTGGGACATTATTTTTGTTCTCTACCAAGCTGGCCCAAAACACTTGCAAACACGCTGCACTTTCAAAAACGATGCAAAATAAAAACACAAATGTGCCAAAACACATACAAATGAAGAAACATCTATACACCAAATTAATGAAACATGAG
>NW_011364658.1:0-3616 GCF_000735185.1 Notothenia coriiceps
GTGTTTCAGGTGGCGGCTCAGGCGGTGCTGTTCCTCTGTATGAACACAGCGGGGGTCTTCATCAGTTATCTGTCGGACCGGGCTCAGCGTCAGGCCTTCCTGGAGACGAGGCGCTGCATCGAGGCGCGGCTGAGGCTGGAGACAGAGAACCAGAGACAGGTGAGGACAACAACACAATCACGCTCAAACAAGGTTTTAAGGCCTAAAGTATTTTGTTGGAAGGTGCTTTATAAAGAAACGTACTTAACGCTAATGCTTCTCAAAGAAGGTCAACACTGGGGGTGACTGTTGAGTTCAGAGACAAAGTGTGCCATGGTTCATAGACTTGGAGTCCTCAAACCCTGAAAATGACTCAGCGTTTGTTTGATGCTGATTAACGAAAGTTTGTGGCTAACTGATAACAATTAGAAAGTGCAAACCGCTCTGTCCAAACCAAAGCATCTCAAATCTAAAACTAATGACCTTGTTCGTGTTGATTAGCAAATATTTTATTGTTTTCTTCTATGACGCAAATGGGTGTCAATCCACTGGAAGGGTCACTGGTTATATCCCGAGTCCATGCAGTCAACATGTCGAAGTGTGCTTGGGTTAATACTAAACCCCACATGGCTCCTAGGCATGTTTCTGGTATTGCAGTGTAGAGAGAACTGGAGGTTGAAACCCTCTTTATGGGGTCACTCATGTTCACACACACAGTGACATTTGTTCTCTGCTCTTTACCCATCCTAGTACTTGGAGCAGTGCAAGTTTATTTGGATGAATGCATGTAATAAGCATGCTAACACGCTAAACAACAACACACTTGATATGGTAAAGGCAGCCAGTGTTTCTTTGACCTCCTGTTGTTGAGTGATGTAGCTCAGTGTGCTCAGACTTTGATACATGAAGCAGAGCCATTGATGGATTTCAGTCGACAGCACTGACTGTTTGCTGCTCGGCTAATGAGCCCGCAGAGAGGACAAGAACACGGACGCTACATCGATCCGCTGCTAACTGGGCATCAGTGTGGTGAACACACACACACACACACACACACACACACACACACACACACACACACACACACACACACACACAAGCGCCTCGTAGGGGAAAGATCACTCAGCACAACGAGAACTAGCACTGCATGTCCACAACACACCATGCTTGTGTACAATGAGGGTTGTGGAGGAACAGCTAGGACATTTGATTTAAAAAACAAAAACTGATAACGTTATGGCCCAGCAATAGCATTTAGGTCTTGTTTTCTAAGAGTTCCTATCCCATGAGTGCCTTAGCAGTCTCACGTGAAGTCATGTGACCGTGCTGTAGTTCCTTTATAGCCCAACATTAGCCTCCTTTAGCTTAGCGGTGGTGACGTGAAGTCATGTGACCGTGCTGTAGTTCCTTTATAGCCCAACATTAGCCTCCTTTAGCTTAGCGGTGGTGACGTGAAGTCATGTGACCGTGCTGTAGTTCCTTTATAGCCCAACATTAGCCACCTTTAGCTTAGCGGTGGTGACGTGAAGTCATGTGACCGTGCTGTAGTTCCTTTATAGCCCAACATTAGCCTCCTTTAGCTTAGCGGTGGTGACGTGAAGTCATGTGACCGTGCTGTAGTTCCTTTATAGCCTATCGTTAGCCTCCCTTAGTTTAGCGGTGGTGACGTGAAGTCATGTGACCGTGCTGTAGTTCCTTTATAGCCCAACATTAGCCACCTTTAGCTTAGCGGTTTTGACGTGAAGTCATGTGACCGTGCTGTAGTTCCTTTATAGCCCAACATTAGCCTCCTTTAGCTTAGCGGTGGTGAAGTCATGTGACCGTGCTGTAGTTCCTTTATAGCCCAACATTAGCCACCTTTAGCTTAGCGGTGGTGACGTGAAGTCATGTGACCGTGCTGTAGTTCCTTTATAGCCTATCGTTAGCTTTTTACTTCAGCAATCATAAAGGTGTGTTCATGTGTGGAGATGATCCTGCTGAACTAAATGTGTAAGTATCATAAACGTTCGTTTGACACAGAGATTATTTTCTGCAATAATCCAAAATCACATGGAGAAATCCCATTGTTTTTTTCCAGCGGGAGCCAGGTTGATGCTGCCTTCAGGGTCCATTACAGAAATATGACATTCATGCACCACTCTATTGTTTAAATACTGTCTATACAGAATATAAAGCTAATTCATGTCAATTAAAACAATGTTTGCTGATCAAGCAAATGATCCAACGTATGCTAGTTCCTGCAGGTTCTAGAAGCTAACTGACCCTAATATCTTTGTGTCAGATATGACTGTGAAAACAGTGTTGTTTCAGATACATTATCATATATCATTCCATGTTGTTATGAAGTGTTTGGATGGTGAAGAACTGGATATTGAAGTCCCATTTCCATGTTTTTTTCAGCATTCTTTTCGCAGATGTCAAAGGCTTCACAAACCTCTCCACGACGCTGTCGGCGCAGGAGCTGGTGCGAATGTTGAACGAACTCTTTGCACGCTTCGACCGCCTCGCACACGTAAGAGATTTCACTAAATGCATGAAAGAGTGTTTTTTCTTTAAATGTTTGTCCTGTCCCTTTTCAGCATCAAACACTCACACTATTACAAAGAACAGTTGTGGTCAGTTTAGATCAATTGTCTGATTTCAGTCGGAGCATATGGTGCTATTTTTTGTACCAATATGTCCAAGTAAAGATGCTTTCAATGAGCATTTTCTGATCTGAAAGCTTTCTAATAAACTACTACTTCAGAAAGAGAAACATAGGATACTATATACATACTTTATACAAGAGTGCAAACTAGATGCAGCTTTTAAAACGGAAATGCAATGAGGATTTTCTGCATTTTCAAGGAAATAATAATCCTTTTCCGGGACTTAGAGACTATAAAGTCAAAAACAATTAGGATCTGTTCTTCCCAGTGGCGAGCCGTCGGGGCCCTCTTGGCCCTCTGTCAAAAAATAATATTTGTTTAAATATTTTTTTTAGTTATATTTTTCATTAGTTTTACCAAAATAACTGGATTTAATTGTATTTAAAATAACATTTCCAAATAAATAAATCCTTCGAATCTGCCTATTCAGTTTCTGTTGGAATGTGAAGGGTTAAATGAAAGAAGCTCGTCTCTGCGAGTTACTGTGAAGAGAGGAGCTGTTGGACGTCCAGGCGGTCCAGCTATGAATTCACAAAGGGCCCAGCTATAGTAACTGAACGAGAGAGTAATGTCAAACGACAGCACAATTGACCAATCATATCTTTCCTCTAAATGGGTGGGTGTTATTATCGCGGACTTTATGACAAGTTCCGCCCGCCCTGAAACTTTTCTTGTTTCCATAACAACAACAACTTCCTGTCAACAGCATAAACTCGCCTTCAAAATAAAAGCATGCCAAATTACACTTAAGACATACAACTGCAAACGAAAGTAACAAACACAATGCAATATCCTTTTCAATTTCAAAGAACACAAATTGGGTTATCTACAGGTGTTGTTTTGTGTGGTAGAGGGTCGCTTTCATTGATGCGTTTTGCACCCCGGGCCGTTGTTTTGATATTCCGCTGAAGTATACGCTGTGACGTAATAACTCGAGGGAAGGGGTGGGGGTCAGAGAGCCTAGGTATAAAAGTCACGACTCGCCACTG
>NW_011364659.1:0-5702 GCF_000735185.1 Notothenia coriiceps
AAACTGTAATGTAAACGCTGCATTAAGTGAGCCTGGCCTACCAAGGCCTAACCATACCATACTAAGCCGTGCTAGGTCCTGCAGTAGAAAAGCGCCATAACAGGGCAGGTTGATGTGGAATATCAATTATAATAATGATTTCAGCCAAGCATGGAAGTGTAATGCCCTTCCAAAAAGAGTCAAATAAAAAATCTACATTTTTCTCGTAACTAAAGATCCAGTCCTATTTTGAATACTGACCCATATTTAGAATTGTGGGGATCATGCATAGGCCTACACATACACAATTCCAAGCTCATCCATTCACAGTTGAAGAGAGATTGAAGTCTGAGCCCAGTGGTAGACAGAAAAACTGTCTCCTGCATAAACATTTTATGCATACTAAAAACAATAACTACACATCACCTCAACGTCCACACATGTTACTCACTTCTCAGATACTGGGCTGAAAAGTCTGTTGTCTTATCTGAGTCTGACATCAGTATCGTAAGAGTTTATGTAAAATTGTTCTCAGAACAACTATGAAGACATTTTAAAAGACATTTTGTAGAATCAAATACAAATATGTTTTATTTGTTTTAATGATTTATTGGTTGGTTCTTCAGTCCCAGCACCGTTCATTTTCTTTATCCAATGTGTCAAATCAGGCACTGGCTCAAGAATAAAAAAAATGGATTCAATAAAACTGTGATAAAAAAGTCATCATGTTCCCAGACATGTTAAATGATGTTCATTTCCTGTAGAGAAAAGCAAAGCCTCGGGTTGGCTACTTACTGGCTGTATCTGTGTTTGTCTTCAAAAAACAATCTGCTTTCCTTCAGCCGTCTGACAATTGGATTTCCTGCCCTTGTATTCAGGAGCGACAACAAAAGCTTTTCAACAACATTTTTCCGTTATGGCTATAACTATTACTTTCCAGGTAAACGACTTAAACTAATACACTGATGTAAGAACTGCACAGTCTAGTCCCCACCCTGGCCATGTCATATTCTTGGTTCAGAATACAGGATTCTATAATAATTTGCATACTGAAGAACCTGGAAATCATCCCACACAACCGATCTCACTCTTTTGTGGCTTGCTTCATCTATTTCAATTAAAATGTAACATTGAAGATCACAAACTATTTCCTGCTTGACAACCCACAACATCTGACTATGTTCAATTCCCCTTTAGAACAGATCGGCATGGCTTATTAGTCCAAACTCGTCCAGTCACTCCAGTGTGGACCTTAGGTGCAGTCACATTGACTTCAGTCCATCTCTCATCCATTACAACTAGCAGACTACTATATGCTGTATTGCTTTCACCAACAGTTTATGGTTAATGTTGTGATTTGCATTGTTCTTATCAATATCTATGACATCCATCAAATAGTGACATCATGTGATTTTTGAGACAAGTGGTTATTGAGTTTGCCAGAAAAAAAAACAAGCACTACAATAGTAATTTCTTTGAATGCTTAAATCATTTTTGTAAGTAGATAAAGTAAAACCCTCGATTAGTGAGGTCACAGCTCACTGGGAAGAGAGGACACAGCACTGCAGTGACCACTAGCCATTTTACTCAAACCTGTGTCAATAAAGCATGGTGGAATCAGCAAGCTGGAGAAGGTGTTACTCATCTGGCAGGAGCGATGTGCATTCCCACACTATGGATGGTTATTTTACCTATGTCCTCTGGCTCTCTTTGCTTTGACACCTTACTCCTCCCACAGCTCACCTCAGTTGTGAATACAAAACTCCACCTCAATTCGTCAACACTCGCCTAAAGGGAAGCTAGCCCCCACTAAAATCATATTGCTACAAGTCTCAATGGCAGGGGTAAACATAAACATGACCATCCTGCTAGGTTGATACGGTATGAATTGGACTATATACACTACTCCAACTCCTCTTTCTATTTATTTTCTCAGGAGAACTTACCAGTATGCTGTTAGGTGACTTTAGTAAATAACTTATGTTGGTCATGTCAGAATTGACTGTTAGAAAGACACTAGTTGCAAATATTATACCAAGTCAGATGTGACTGATGTGCTCCAGAAAAAGCTAGGAACTGGACCCTGAGTAAAACGCTTTGTTGTTGATTAGAGGCATTGGATCAGACATGTGGGTGATTTCCATACTGTTGTGTCATATAGGTAAGGAGGCTTGTTGCAGTGCAGTCAAACCAAGAGTGGCATTTAATAACCAAAAATGCAAATAATATTCTAAACACAACAACATGATGAAACTTCACTTGCAGCAATTTAATTAGCAATCTAATGTGCAGCTTGAATCGCTAAAGTTTTTGTCTCTATCGCTTCAGATCAAGCTCGACGGTGACATTGCAGTACACTGAAAAAACTGAAACATTGACTTTAATTAAATGTATTACAGTATGTCAGATTTAGGTGTATTAGGTTAGTTGAAAGCAATAATACGTTTAAATACAAAATAATAGGTTCAACTTAATATTATTGCAACAATTTAGATCAGCTCTGACCAAATACCACTCACAGACAATCAGACTTTGGGTTCCTCTAATATGTAACTTTGTGCTAAATGTGTTTGCTTTACCATAGCTGTGGCATTACATATGAATACTCTAGTGAGTAACTGAGGAGGCTAATGGACGATTAGATGAGAAGACAGCTTTTCTGACGCATGGCAGGAGGCTCACATATCAAAATACTCGCCGTGTGATCACAGCCTCAATCTGCTCCAACTCATGTTGGACTTTCATTGGCTCCCAGGTGCAGGTGGAAGATAAAAGAACCCCCATTCCGTCTCTTCACGAGCTGCTCGCCAAACAAATCTTCCTCCTTTTCAAGCCATGCATGCTTGCATCAGGCATGGAGCGCATTCAAGAGCTAGGAAGTTTGTCTCGTGTGTTTAGACGTTTCCTGAATTAAGTTTGAAGCGAGACACACCAAAGTGCGTGTTCGGTTCTTGAGAATACTAATTTAGCTGCATATTCCTGTCCCTTCATCCTCTATTCCCCCAGTACACACCACCACCCCCCCCACATTGCTATCAACACCCTCTCTTCCTCCTTCTCTGGCTCGCTCTGTCGCACGGATTCGAAGGAGCTGAAAATACATCTCTGAATTCAGGGAGGCAGCGGGAGACAAGGCTTGTCAGCGGGAGGTTGGGAGGAAGAGGAGGAAAAGGAGGAGGGGGAGGAGGTGGAGGGAGAGGTGGGGTGCAATGTCTTCATCATCTGTCGCTGATGATATGATATTGCACCTCCCCCTCTTCCCCTCTCCATACCTGTCAGATGACCCGCCCCGCTGCACGCATCACCCGCCCTACACTTCCTCATCCTTCCTGTCACCCTCCCTCCTCACATGGTTTGATTGAAACTGTGGATCAAAATCCTCCACCTTATCTTATCTCTTTTCATAATTTCTCTCCATTTACTTGTTATTCTTCTATTTTCGACCCCCCTTCTTCCCATTCACTTCTTCCTTCTCTCCTCTGCATTATGTTAAAGGAGGATGAAAGCGTAATTAAGGAGCACTATTGGAGTGACTTTGATGGTTATTGGACTCAGGATTAATTCATTTGGATTCCCGCTGTATGAAGAAATTAAAGGACGGCGCAAGTGGAACAAATTCACAAAGGGATTAAACTGTTTAAAAAGCATGCTCAAAGTAAGCCGGATTTTGCCGATGTGTTTATGTGGATTCAAAAGTCGTAAATAATCTACAAAATGGAGGAGACCGATCTGATCGGAGCAACTGTGAAAAATAATCCAACTGAAACCGGCATGGACAATGACTGTTTTAAAAATGCGCTTATCCAGACAAGCCCGGTTTGGACACTTAACGGGCAGAAGAAACATTTCTATTAAAGACAGAATTATACATTTCTGTCTTTTTATGCCTTTAATAGCTACTAACTTGAATTTGTATTCAAATTCATTAATCAATATTTTTTATATTTTATTGTAATGTAGAGACAAGGCTTTTAGTGACAATCATGTATTGCGTTACAATTATAAGTAAATATGATATTTGGCCTCAAATCATCTGAGGCCTGGCGTCCCCCCTGCGATCTTTGGTGCCTCCCAAGGGGGGCAAGCCCCCCAGGTTGGGAACCACTGGTCTAAGGCATATGAATGATGTGTTGATGAAAATGATGAAAGTACTTTTTATTCATTTTCTGTTATTACAGACATAAAAAATACTGCACCAACAACTGAGTAGCAGCTAGTTGGTCTTAACAGTGACGATTTTCCCAAACGTAGCAATAGGTAATCAAAATTGTTCCTTTAAAAAGCACCAAGAGTTAATGTCTTACATCGTTAGGATCTAATGGACAGCGTTCTGTCCAGCGCTGCAGCGTTCTCTCAATAGAACCTCTTTGTATTGCCTTTCACAAGAAACCAGTTTCATAATTTAAAGCTGCACTATTCCATTTTCTCTCAATTAATCAAAATGACTGTGGTTTCTCTGAGGGGTTTCTTTCAGCTTAAAACCTCAGCTCTGCCCCAAACATCAGACACATGATGTGAGCAGCTCATCACAGTGGAAGAATTAGCAGCTTCAGAGCAACATGCTCTCCTCAAAGCATCAGAGTGAATATTGGACTATTTCTCAGTTGTCCAGAAACATGACACATATATTGCAGGACCAAATGCCATCCAGGAATAAAATATTGCTGTTAGTGTTTCCCAGTCTTTTGGATATTTATTCATGGACAGAGCCTCATCTCGAGGTTTCTATGTTGAGACGTTATACTAATTTTGTCACATTAACATTTTCAGTCTTTTTATTTGACTTGGTAAAGTTCTGCTAAAACTGAGACCCAGATCCAGTCTGTATCCACATAGTGAAGCCCCTTCACACCTGAAACCAACGGGTGCAGAATGTGAGCTGAACTCCAATCCTCCCTTTGATTTGTGATTTTGGGTTACTTTAACTTGGCTTCATGCACAAACAGCTTGGTAACTGTATCTTTGTATGTACACTGGTGAGGATTTGTATTAAACTATTTCCAACATAACACACATTCAGATCTCTTCTGAGTTGAGTGGAGGCTCATGGCCCACTGTTCTGCTGCTCAGTAAATGTCAGATCACTGTAATTGTGTTTGCTCCCTTTCCTCTCATTTCCCTCTTTGGAAGTGTAATGCATTAATATAAGGAACAGCGTTTCTAGCTTGAAGTCTTTATAACAGCCTTATGATTACCGTGTGAGGTGGTGAATAATTCCACTGTGTCAACATTTAGTTTTGGGGATGTAGCGTTACAGCCTTGATCGTATTGTACAGTATATGCCTTCCAACAACGACAAAGGTATAATTAGAGGTGTTCACCGCAATTATGTCTGTCAATAGGGGGACACTGAAAAAGGCAGGGACAATGTAAATGAAATCAATAGCTTAAACCTAACGGCTGTTAAACAGTAGCACTTGGATCTGCTCCAGACCGTCTGCCCTCTGTGGTTTGAAGTGAAATAGAGTGTAGGTCCTGTTGTATTGATCTCCTGACCTCTCTCTTATAGAAAAAGAAACTGTCCTGGAGCCCTTCGTGCTGAAAGACCTGCTGCCCTCCGCCCTGGGAAGTTACTACCGCTACACCGGCTCTCTGACCACTCCGCCCTGCAGCAAGGTGGTGGAGTGGATCATCTTCAGCAGACCCATCTACGTCTCCTACAAACAGGTGAGAACCACACCACACAGAACAGGCGAGAATATTGCACGCTGTTGTGATGATTA